>NW_027272399.1:0-190000 GCF_040938485.1 Diadema antillarum
TCCAACTACTCAGCTGAGGGACAACGAAATCAGGAATGTATGTTATGATTTGATTTATCATTACCTAGTCATATCTCTTCCTATACTTATTTTTATCTCATCATATTTTGGAATTAATTGCAATATGTTATTGAAAGTTTTTATGGTTGTGTACTCATGAGGACCTACTACGGATCACAGCTCTGCAGAAAAGCCATGTTTTAGCAAAGTTCGCGATTTAAGTTTGAAATGTTTCTTGTGTGTGTGTAGGACAGAGACGAGGATAGCAGGAATGTGTACAATCAAATGCATACTAGTGTGTGTTATCAAAAAATGGGTGAGAGGCAATATTTTAGTGCTCTGTGTGAAAAGATTTTGTAGCATTAATGTACTAAAAAACTACATGAATTCTGTCTCAATAATGGATCCTGACTCTCAATGCAAATTGGAAATAGAATTCTGTTCATTGTCAAAAACAGAACATTTTTTCTACATGTTAATTTCTTTCATTTGATAGTACAGTACAGTAATACAGGGATCGTACAGATTTGGTTGAGACCTAATTTCAGGTTTGTAACATTTTTTGGTGAGGTAGATGAGAAAACTCTTATGAAATATGAAAGAGCATTGTAATTCCATGAGGAATTCAATGTTTATTTGATCAAAATTGGTTTTGAAATGGCTGAGATATCCAAATCAGAGCGATTCTAATAAAGTGTGGGACCCCAGTTTATTACAATCACTTTGTTTTACTTTGTTTTTGGATGATTTCAGTCATTCCAAACCCAATTTTCATCAAATAAACTTTTAATTCCTCTTAAAATGGTATATTCTGTACTATTTCATAAGTGTTTTCTTGGTATCTTGCAAAAAGGTTAAAAGCCCAATTTTCATCTCCACCAATACTGTACCATCCCTGTACTTCCTTTGCATTCCCTAATAGAACCCTGTAACTCGGGGGGGGGGGGGGGGGGGGGGGGGGGGGGGGGGGGGGGTGGGGGGGGGGGGGCATTATTTCCATTAATGCACACAATGGCAGGATAATATTATGTATGGTCATGTGTAAGTGTATTAATTTGTATTGCATTGACTTACATTACTATATCTGTTGAAGTGTTCCATTACTAGTTTTTACCGCACAAACACATCAGCAAAGATGCGTGCAACACATTATAAACAAGGGTGCTTGCAGAGTACAATGTAGGAAGCATGCAATGTAAGTTAGTATTTTCTATGGACGCACGTTGCCATTCATGCATTTATTGTGATTTTATACAGTGTACATCTCTCTCTCTCTCTCTTTCAACTTCAGATGTTCAAAACCTTGCACAATGCCTACGTTGATATGCTCTGCAACCCATTTTACACTCCAGGAGAGAATGTCAAGTCAAAGTAAGTGTAGAATTGATGATGTAGATTTCGACTGCGATTTGTGTTGTGACAGGCTTGACTAGTATGAACCTTTCATGTCATGAAAACTCCACATTGTACATGGACAAGGTTTGATGCCCCCGTCAGGAATATATATATAAAGCAAAATTTAAATTTTCCAAGTAGATTTTGATTTATAGAAGATTGCATCGGCAGTCAACTACAAAGTATTGTACAGCTCCAATGTTAGAACCCATCATCCAACACTCTTGCCATTTTTTAAAAATTGCACACTAGTAATTTCCGTTACTTTTGTTTTTGTTTTGTTTCCACAGGACCTTTGACAATACAGTGACCCAAATGATGATACAGGACTGACTGTGGATGTGACAGTGTAGCTAATGACATCTACTAATTAGCAGAGACTTGAATCAACCTGTGCAATATGACATGGACGGATTTCCCACAACAGATGTTCAGTACATCTGTGAAGCACAAAGCAGCAGTATGCCTCTGTGGGGAGAGATGACCTGGTCATCTCTAGCTGCGCAATGTGGTACTGTAAGGCAAGATATTTTCGCAGCATGAAATTTTGCGCAAATTGGAGCCGACGGCCTTTATCGCGGCTTAAAATTTTCTTGAATTGCTACTGGCATTCAATGCATGTAGTGCAGACAAGATATTTTTGTGTGCATTTTGATTTCCCGAATCTTGGTTCTCGCAAAATTCACAAAATTAAAATGCAGGTGGACATTTCTGGTTTTACAGTACATGGCTCTGACATCTACCTTGCTTATCTCGCACTGCAAAATTTAGCATCATGATGGCAGATGCATCTTCATCTGCGATTACACTGTATCTCAGCAATTGTCTTGATGCAATGGGAGTCACATGAAACCGTGATATTTAAGGATTTCCCCCAAGGATTACTTCAGGAGGTACATGCGTATGCTGACATTTCGCTTTTCAGAGCTTCGCCACTTTGAAGAGCTTCTCCATACTCCATACTTTCACAGAGTTGTTGGATACTGGGATGTGTTCACCTACGTCAGGACAGTCACCAAGACTTGGTACAAAGGACAGCCAAACCTGCATAGTGTGACGACTCAAAAAAATTTGGTGTTGCCAGTTTGCGAGAAGACTAGTCTTGCCGTACATGTAAATCTCACACTATGAACCTGCATCTTGATGATTGCAACACAACCCCAATTTGCTGCTCGATGTCTGCATGTTTGTATCACAAGTTCCACACTCTGTGTGACCAGTCACCCCATCACGAAGCTGAAGCAGTTTGTAAGGTGTATGTTGGTGTGCTGTATTATAGATGAGTGATGCTAATGGATAAAGCCAGAATGAAAACTACTTGTATTATCGGTATGTTTGCTATGGGGTCTTTGTGTGTAATTCTCTGATTTCAATCATGAAACAACGTAGGTATTAAAGATGACTGGTGATGGACTATGAGGACCAGCTAGTTGTGTATAATTCCACTGCTACATGTGTCGGTCGATTGTCCACTGCGAAAACACGGAAGTGAACACACAGAGATGAACTTGTGAACTTATTTGCATTAGTTGTTTTTTGGGGCATTACATTCATGCATTTCATGTCCATTTAATGCCCAATCAGAGAAAATGTACAGATTTGTATCGAGTCATTAACAGCATGCAACAAGAATGTGTCATTACAGTCAGCACACACTACAGTGCACTCCCGTTATAACGAAATGCTCGGGACCGGCAGTTTTCTTTCGTTATAACCAAACAAATACAATATATACCGTAAACAAGGAACCACGTATCATATTATGTTTGTTGAATACTCATCATACACTGGAAAGCTATGTGAAATGTGATGGGATAACTGTATAACAATAATAAACGCAAGTTCCCCTCAGAAACTGTGCGTGACACAAGGAGCGAACACACAGTGGGGTGAAGCGTTCAACCATGCAGAGACGCTATATGCTTGTTCCGCTACGTATTTTCAAAAGCAATTCACATTTCATTATAATGGAGCACATTTCTTTTGTTTTTCTTTGTCTGTGGCGCTCGGAAAAGACTTCGTTATAGCGGAAATTTCGCTATAACCGTGTTTGTTGTAAGCGAATTTTGTACCATAGACTTTAATGGTGATAATTTTGGGACCAGAAGATTTACTTCGACGAAATTTTGTTATAACCATGTTCATTGTAACGGGAGTGCACTGTAATAAACATAAATCTACAGCTGTACGGCATTTATGAGTTGGAAGAGAAAAAAGTGAATATTGTGTGTTAAAATAATGTTCGACTTGTATGGGAGTGGAAAATTACATGACTCCAAGCACTTTCCCCAGTCCAAAGGTCACTATTTCATGCAAGATTTACTGTTAGATTTACATTACTAGTATTCAGTTCCCATTGCAATGAGATCAGACGTGAACAGTGAAATCTGCGTACACTGTATAATAAGATGAATCCAGGAACCAAAATTTTCTTCTCGTGCTAACCTTCAGCGATGTGTGATTTCTCCGATTCCGAGGTCATTTCTAGGCCCAAAATGTAAATACAGAAGAGAACTAAGACTAGAGATACATGTAGGGTGTATGTGTGAATATAGCAATATATATGTGCTGATTGAATAAAAATGAAGTAGAAATCACAGAGGATGGCAAAGCAAGGTAAGAACGTACTACATAGTTAACATTTTGTATTTGGTTCAGTCAATGGTACTTTGTTATATGCAGAGTAATATCCTTTCCTCATCCATAAATTATACTGTACAGTGTAGCTGTATATTTCTGGTTTTCATTTTGTAATCCATTTGAACCAGTTATTACAGCAGGGCTGCCAACTCTCACGCATTGGGCATGAGACTCACGCAATTCAACCAATTTTGACTGTCTCACTCTGATAAACGAAATCTCACGCTAAACCCCCCAAATGGAATGTACATGACTACAAAAATAGATATATCTCTAAATTCTCCGATTATCGATATGCCCAAGCCCAAAATTTCAAGATTTTCCCGCGCGGGTGTAAAGCTTAACCAATAATAATTGTTTTCGGTTCGCGCGCAAAGACGAGCTATTGGATTACGATTGGTTTCTACCTATACCACGTGAGCGTAGCTTGTACTTTTGGCAAATTACAGTATGTATGGCTATGACGTGTGCTTTACATCGCTTGACATACACCGACTGTGTACGTAGTACGTACGTACGGCGGGCCGCACAGCAGGCCGCCAGGCGCTAGCCAGGAGGTCGCTCCGCTCCCTCGCAGTGTCTCACGCCAAACTCTCACTCAAGGTTGGCAGCCCTGTATTACAGTCAAGTAGAGATTGTTCATTAATGTGTATGTACATTGGTACAAAATGTGTGAAATTAATTTTTGACAAAGACTCCAAACTCTCCGACTTTTGGCAGATGATCTCCTGCTTTGAGGCCATTTTCTCAAAATCTCCCATTTTCTCGCTTGAATTTAAATTCTCCAACTCCAGCTGTGTGTCTCCTATTAGAATTTAGCTTTCCCCACCCCAAATGGTTTTGTTGTATATGTACTAAAAAATAAGGTTATGATAGCACAAATAGCATCTACATGTATAACACAAGAGCTTCCAGTGCCCTAACATGGGCCCTGGATGTGAGCCGCAAGGGACGTTGCACTCGTGATGTGTACTATAGGCCTATGTGCACGTAACACTGTGCACATGTTTGAGCACTCAGGGAGGTGGAAACCACTCCCCTCGTTTGGCGGATCAATATTCTCCAGTTTGCGAGGGAATCCAGGCGGGAGAATCTCCAGTTTAAGAGATGCTTGGGGTTGGAGTCTCTGCAATTCAATGTCAACAAAGAGCATAAAACTTCCCCAATATATTCAGTGCCACATGGTCCTTACTGACTGCATGGTATCATTGAATGGTAAGTTTATGAAGAAGAAAAAAATTGAGGTTTTCACACATTATACATTGCACTGTGCTGCTCATGTTCGTGCAGTCAGAGTCTCCACTTTGCAAGGGAGAATCTTCCATGTAAGAGATGCTTGGGGTTGGAGTCTCTGCTTTTACATGCCTCCAAACAATTGGTAGAAATACTGTATACTTTTCATATCTAGAGTGACAAATCAACATATGCAGTCTTGAAATTTGACACCACACATCAAATGTAATATGAATGTGTAATAAATGTGTCCTGCAAGCTTCCTCTGGAATTCCAAATGGCTTATGTGACTGTAATGTGATGTCCTGGACATTATTTCTTCCCTTTCACTTTGTAACGCAGTGGCTGGATGTAAAAAATCTATGGTGCCGTATGAAAACACTAATGATAGTATCACACACTCACATGCACACACACGCAGGCACACACACACACACACACACACACACACACACACACACACACACAAGCACCTCTGAATCCAGTTACTATGTGGCTTTCTCTGTACACATGATATAGCACACTTTAGCAGATAAACAATGTGGGGACTAGCAACATTCATTTTATTGATGCCAAAGCAAGAGGTTCAGTTGGAAAAGGAAAGAATACTTATCAATGGCAAGTGAGATATACAGAGAAAGAGAGAGATATACCGAGAAAGGGAGAGAGAAATACAAAGAAACTAGGGGAGAGAGAGAAGGAAAGGAGACCAACAAGCTGCTTTTAACACTAATGAAACACCAATCTTTTGACAAAGGTATATGTGTAGACAATTTTAACAGCTACCGTCTCCATTTCAGCTGCTGACTGAAATACAAATGAAGTGCCCCAAACAACAATGATTCCTATTCATCACTTGTTTCAAACACTGGCAGCCATTGAAGTGCACCTCTTTTCACAAATCTATGTCCATATACCCGCATTTCACTTTCTCAAATGAAAACTTGGTGAGAAGCAGCAAAATCTTTGCAGGTAATTAGCAAGACATTAACATTTTTTTTTCAATACCTTCATAATGCACGAGTCTCAAAATTTACACTGACATCCCAGTGAGAGGAAACTCCAGATTTCAGTTAAGTTGTCAATCCTTAAAATTTAAATTGTAGCCAGAGTGGATTAAATAGAATGATTATCTGGTTGATGCAATATGAAAATTAGTGTTCTTTGTCTAACATACAATGTGATGCTAGGTGAAAAAACAAAACACACAAATGACAAGAATAATCTCCACATTGTCCTAAATAACGAACAAAAATGTGTATTTGTGTGTGTGTGTGTGTGTGTGTGTGTGTGTGTGTGTGTGTGTGTGTGTGCATGTGCAGAAAGGTAATTGTGAGTGGAATGAGTGAAATTGAAGTAAAAATCAGTGAAAGTTTGAGTAAACTGCGGCCCATATCGGGATAGTTAAATGACAGTTTTTGCGCACACCAGACAGCACAGGGTTGTTTGGGGCACAGAAAACTAGCCATTTGAGTCATGACCACAATGCAACTTACACAGAATCCCTACATGTTGTTCTTGGAGTAGGTAAAAACATTAGTTTTGGGAGTCCCATCATATATTCATTCTTCAAGGTGCTTTCTACTTGGGTACATGTTCCTCTTACATAGCTTGAAAACATTGGGACAGAGTAAATGATGTTATGAGACACTTGCATGGACCAGATGGCTGTCATCAGGCCCTATACTGTAAAAGACTGTAAAAGCGGATATTTTCGCGCGACTAATTTTTCGCGCTTGGCCAGGTAAGAAGAGTTTCGCGTGTTTTTAATTCCGCGGAATCAAGACATCATGCACAGTAACTTATGGAAGTAAAAATATTCGCGTGCTTTTATTTTCGCGCTAGTTTCTGGTTGCGCGAAATGCGCGAAAATTTCAACACCGCGAAAATTTCCACTTTTACAGTAATTAAATAAAAGATTAAAGATCCAAAGAGAGTTAGACACCTTTCAAATACTGCTTCATGCTGGCAGACAACAGAGTTTTCTCAGAAAGGAAATAATTGGAACAAACATTTGATCATAAGGGAACCCTGTAACAAGGACCCACAAACCATTTAAACTATCACCATGTATCTCACTACTAGTATATCATGTTACAAAAACAATGAGGTAAAGAGTTGGGGCCTGCAAAATCACCTTGTTATAAGAGGGTTTGTTATATCTGACCTCTCATACTGAGGTTCCACTGCATCTGAAATAACAGATCCCACCATACATTGCACAAGATCTCTTCATCAAAATCAAAATACAGTTTGCCATAATTTACAAGATTTTCATGTGCATTTGGAAATAGAGAGATAAGGCCAAGTAGGTATGTGGTACTAGTATCTTGATGTTCATTGATTCATGGGGTTTACAGAGCATACCTCTCCATGTTGAATTAATCTAAATCAGTACTTCCTGGAGTAAAAAGGGGAATACCCAGTGCGAAATAAATTTTGATTTCCTTCTACATTGTTCCTTGTGCCACATGAATAAGAAGATGATTCCAAGGAGAATGAATTAGTCTGTGACTCCATATTCAATATACTGCACTGAAATGAACTTAAATTCTGGTGTAGTTTGGGATTTTAACCAAATTATAAAATTCATCTCTTTCAACAAAATACTGACTTGAATGTCTGCTTTGCTTTCCTTCATAAATCCCATAAATGTTTCAAAGTTCTCTTAAAAGGATGACCAAAACTGACCAATTAGAAATCAAGTACATGTATCTTGAAACTAATACACTGTAAAGTGTATTCTTCATGTGATGTTCTGTCAATGCTACATCGAAACAAAAAAAAAAAAAACCAACAACACACAAACAAAACAACAGCAAATGCTATCAACTAAAAAACATTTGATCTCACCCTACATGTGTGTTACATGTGGACATGTGGGGTTAGCTTTTTGTCTTCTAATTATAATTTTGAACCAAATTACTGAAGACAGTATATCTCCTTCAAGGACCAGATATGTGTAATTGTCAAGGTAAGCCCACAATTAAGTTAGTGAGAAAAAAAAAACACTAGTTGGGCAAATAAACAGAAAAAAGACCCCTCCCCCCCCCCCCCCAACACTGCTGATACATGTGACATTTCCCATATTAGTGTTATAGCATAAGTATTTGCGTGAGCAATTTTTCGCTCTTGGCCAGGTAACATGAATTTCATATATTTTTCATTCCGCAGAATCAAATATGAAATAGTGTTAAACATAACAAGCAAAAAACTTCGCATCCATTTATTTTTCCGCTGGTTCCATGTTGTGCAAAATATGTGAAAATTTACATTTTTAAAGTATCACTGGCCTTTCATCGCACAAAACCTCATGCTCATCACATTAAGATGACTATAATGATACATTTACTGAACAAAAAAACGCTACAGCACATCTTACCATTTCAGATTATCACTATGTATACAATCATATGAATCAATTCCAGTAAAAGATACTTGTATCTTCATCTTCCCAGTAGTCATAATCTTAAATCATCAACTTTCCTGGGACTAGAACATTATCATCTACAGCGGAAAAAGGTAATTTCTGCAAACTTGTTTTTCCATTAGAGGGCAGGAACAGTGCCCAGATAAATGCTATTCAATCTAAGCAGCAACCTCACTGATAGAATCGAGAGTCAGTACAATGCATAGCTTTGCACCGATGTGCACCATGCCAAAATTAGACACAAAATTAACAATTAAATGAACATTTAAGCCATGTAATCTTGAGTGCAGACATTCCCATTATCACACATTGTGGATTAACAAAACTAAACATTTCTTAAGCTTTCCCTACCACAAATAATTTCACTTTCATCAAAATCCTTCTGCAGCACGAGACTTGAGGAAAACATTTGGAGATATTTATGTGACAAAAAAGGGGAAATGTAGTATTTCTCTAAGACATGTTACAATATATGCTCTCCACCTGGACAATATCGAAATTAGGCTTCGAAGTGAGTGAAGAGAAAAACAGTATACACCATGAAATACACTGGTGCATTGTGATTAAAAAAGCAGTGTGTCACAGCTGCTATTCAGTACCATCGAAAAGCTGTAATTTAATTTTTGTTCTCACTTTTTCACACTTTTATTTTACATGTGCAAAATGTATGGTTTCTGCAGTTATTTTTATTAAATTTTCATCAAAAATCACAGAGTCCAACAATTCTTTGCAGAAAATCATTGCTTGGTAATAGGAGTAAGAAGAACCATCCACTTAATCATTCAATCAGAAATAGACGAATTACTCAACATGAATGCATACAAAGAAAATCTGTACATTTCCTTAAAAAACGAGGTTACTCGGATCACCTAATCAAATCCAAAATCACAGAATCATACGAATGCACACACAAAATCTATATGTTTATGGTACATACATAGTATCCTAGTGTGACAGACCCAAAACTGCATGTAGGCCTACTTCCCAAACACTCTTTGTTTACAAGTGAAGAGTTACTTTTTCCAAAAGGTGCTCAATCCATTTTTCATGAAAGTTTTTTTTCTTCTTTTTTTTTAAATACAGAAATGTGTTATTTTCAGTAATTTCATACAGTTAACTCTTCAAAGCATGAGATTCTTGTGAGAAAATGGACAAATCAGGCATTGAAAAATGTGGTTTGTTCCAAAAGGTGCTATATCAATTTATGTTTTGTTCCAAAAGGGGTTAAATCCAGCTGGATCCAATCAGAAACCTGTGTGCCTGCTTGACTGCACTTTGACCCCAGAATAAGGCCAGGCTGGCTAGCTCTCTTTGCTCTGTAGCTTGCCAGATGACCTATATATTACTTGATTATTAGCTGTGAATGTGTCATTTCTATGAAATTATATTCTTTAGAGAGAATGAGGAAACAGGAGAAGGATGTGTAGAGATAGCAAATCATCCCAGAAAAGGGTTACACGAAATAGTCACTAAAACAACATTAAACTGTTGTACATTACCATGCTAAGATTTTTGTTCCAGCAGTTGCTTGATCCACAAAATTCCCCCAAATATTCTCTAAGAATAAGTGTAGACAGATTTTTCGGAGGCACACTTTCTTTATCTTGTTTTGGAGGGTACTCCCATGGGACATACATTTATTATATGAAAACATTTAGAAGCATGTGAAAACAAACAAAAATAAACATCAAAAGTGGACTAGCACCTTTTGCAAAGGAACTCTTCACGACATAAGCTCATAAAGTTATACAAGGCTCCCCCCCCCCTTACATTCAAATTGACCAATAATCACATATGGCACCACAGGTATTAGTAAAGAAAAATGATTGGTTGGGTTGTAATCGGGAAAAAAAAGTGCCACAAAGGTCACAAGTTTCAGATATACAGATGAACAGTGTACACAGAATACTCAAAATGTCTCTTGGCCATGTCTTTACGCATACTTACACCAAAATATATTCCTTCCAAAGGAGATGTGCTGGATCCCATGAAGCGAGCAGCGAAGAGTCGTGTCTCGTTACACCAGTCCTCCCTTCAGCTTGACTCCTACATGTGATTCTTATTTTCTGTTCTTTCTTTTTTTTCTCTCTTCTTCTCTTTTCAATATTTTTTAGTCTATTTTCTTGTTTTTCTTTTTTCTTCAAATCTTTCAGACTTTGCTTTTCTTTTTCTTATCTCTCTTTTTTCCTTCATATCTTTTCATGATTTTTTTTCTCATTTTCACTGTCATTTTTTAGCTTACTTTCTTCATTTCTTTTTTTTTTATTTTCACATTATCCGATAACTAGCATCAGATGAACCTGAAAAGAAATAAAATGTAGTGTTTGCTTAATTAAGTTATCAATAAATGCGACAAAAGTACTTAAGCGGAGATAAGAAAAGAACAGCAATATTCTACTAGAGTATTAAAGTATGATACAGATGGTGTCCTTAATTATTGGCAAATGCAACTGTTGCAGTTACTGAATACTAGTACTTGCAACCTAGCAATACAACAGCAAATATTTTCATCATGCATATAAAACAATAATCTGTTGCTTGTAAGGTTATCATTCACACGAGTAATAATTTATATAGCTTGAGTTCTGAAATACGACTAGTCTAGCTACTTTGCTTTTGTCTTATCATGCGTGCTGTTGGCTTTTGTGTTGCTCTTTTTGGGGGCATAGTTTGCAAGTCTTCCGATGTTCAGTAGGGGGAATAGCGAGTGAATCGTCGGTTCCTGTAGGCAGAGGTAGAGACAGAATGAGAATTACACATTGTGCTGTCAAATTGGCATTCTTCTTTGGGGGAAACATATAATGCTCACCTTCATCAAATCCCAAAATCAGCTCATTGTTTGGCATGGCAACTCCACAAAACAGACTTATTTGTGCTGGTTGCTGGGTAACTCCTCTTCTGCGAATCCAGGTGAGGCAGCGGTGAAGAAGAAAAAAAAAATGCTTCCCTGCATAGTGCACACCGGTTAGCACAAACTCTCCTCTTCTTGACCTTGCTCAGACACCAGTAGGATTCTTGCTAGCTTCACACAACCAGATTACTATACACAGATAAGATCCACCTCTCTATGGAAGATAAATGCACAACGGCAGATCTACGCATTTCTGTGGCTAATTCATACTGCAAGTATGCATAAACAAAAGCCTTTAGCTTGACAAACACAAAGTAAAAAAAGATCATGAATTGTAATTATGTCAATTTATTGATTAATAATATTCTGTCCGTACAACAGAAATGGGTATACAATTTCAAACATAAAGAAAGGAGAAAATATCATAAATGCTTGGTACTACTGTGTCATATCATCTTCATATATCAGAATATGTCAAAAACATAAACTTCCTTCTCTGCTGCCACAAAATTATGCTCAGCTGCGCTTACTACCACTTATCTGATATTCTGCTCTTAATAAACTCTCAGTCACAGTGTATGTCTCCTTGACAAGAAATCTCTTCCAAGTGCCCTGGGTGGCATACTAAACATTAGAATAGAGAATATTGGGTTGGCAAACACTTGCAAAGCAAAAGCATTCAAACAATAATATCTAGCTTCCTTCCATTGTCAAACCTACAGCAAGACAAAGCAGGCACACATCATACAACAGGTACATTACATGTACTGTATGAGCTGTTACTTTTGCAAGGATTTGATTTTCGCAAATTTTGCGAATCACAGTTGGACTGGGAATTTAACAACATGAGATAATGTCGCCATGCGTCAGGTTAATAGTGCACTTACGATAGCCTCGGTGTCAATTCGCGAGAACATCTCGCGAAAATGTCCATGACCTCCTCATTTGCAAAAAATATCAGTATGCAAAAATAACAGCTTATACAGAATACTGTCTGAATCATGTTTGACATCTTTCTTTCACCAGTGTCAAAAGACTGCTTATATGTCTTCTGGTCACAATTAACAGGCAGCAATACACAGCAGAACAACCTAAATGCTACTTTCAGTGACGTTTAAAATTACCTTATACCAACATCCATACATTTAACCATGTAGGAAGACAGAGAAGGCCTTTCATATTTACAAAGAACACATTAAAATTCACACAAAAAAAAAACTCAATACCTCATATGAATGGAGGAAAGATCGGATAATTCCCCACTGTATGACAGAACTAGACCAAATGTTCACAATATCAAATTACTCTACGGTCTGACACAATATTGTGGTACTCGTAGCATACATACATGATGTTAAAAAAAAAAAATCCAATCTTGAATTAAACAATCATGGATGGCCCTAACACCTTCTCGCCATATCATTGGCATGAGTTGCAGTCTGTCATGCGTGAACAGACATATTGAAAATAAAGTCTCTGCATATTATTCATGTCATCTTCCCATTCCGGCTCAATGCTTGCTGCACTCTTCAGTAATGCCCAGAAGTAACTTGAATACATTTCAAGAGAGAGCAAATGAATTCAATTCTAGACAGATATTCTTGATCACATACTGTATATATGGAACTGCCATACTGCACCAATGTGGGCACAAATATTTCATCTACTTCCTTGACTCAGCAAATGAAGTAACCAGTAATTACAGTATTGATCCGTCACTTTGTAGTCAAAAGATGATCTCTTTGTACCTATATAAATTTCTGAATGATTTGATTTTTTAGTTTTCCTTTAAAAAATCTGTGATAGAAAAGGGAAAACGTTTCCTAGTTTTCCACAAGTTTCCCCAAATCAAATACATTCATAGGTTTTTAGCCACACTGATTATGGCACACTTGGCAGTACACAGGCTTTGGGCAACATGAAAAGCATGTTTCAGCCGACACAGGGCTTCCCATGATGCATCTTATCATTAACAATGCATCTACTTGCACTTTCCCCAGTGATATATTTAGAAATTCAAAATCAGACACGTTGAAACTGGGGGATAAACAACAACAACAACAACAAAATGGATTACAGATATATCTGATACTACTTGTACAATTGCATGCACACCCACCAGCTCTCCAAGTCATGCCCAATTCAATGCCATAAACTGATGAGGTCTGGTGGTTGCTACATTCTACAATGCATGAACATAAACACTCCTGCATAAATAACAGACATGGATAGGACAGGTAAATTTACATTCAGACAATACATGTTGTATAATATAAAGAAAAAAATCAACATGACAATACATGTTGTTTAATATAACGAAAAAAAAAAAATCAACATGGGCAATATTTCTTCCCTATGAAAAAAAAAAAAGAAGATATTAATAATCCAAGACAGCATAAGAACATATCATAGACAAAAAGAAAGTTAAACGTATAGAAGCTGTAGCGTGATTTTTAATGGTTAACACATAATGACATGAAACACATCATAGTGTTGTTTTTAATCCTCACTGGGCCTTTTACTTGTACTTTTGATGCCACGCTGCATTAATGGTGGAACACACACACACAAAAAAAAACTTTTCACCGACTCTACAGGGTAGCTCCAAACTAACTGGAGGATGGCTTACAAATATGAAGATGAAGCTAAGAATCATTTAAACCTTGTCTCTCATCTAGTGCTGATCTGCTTTGGTGCCATCACATTGCTTTATTTAACATTATCAATGACAAACATACAAACAAGCAAACAAACAAAACAAGGCAAATGAGAGGGGACAATTCAGCCTGGACTTGCGCCAGTATGCTACATAACGCTTGAATGTTGGATTCAACTGTACCCCCAGAGGGCTCTCTTCAAATTGTCTGTAATTTCTTTCTTGAATTACTTTCAACCCTTAGACACTGAATGGTGCTGGTGCTGGCTTTGTGTTATGTCTTCTCAAGTGTTTTTTAATCTAAGTATACACATGTTTAACGCCTGCCCACATAACCATCCCCTCCCCATCACATAACAAAGCAGTGTTGAGCTGCCTTAGCAAAGAACCATGACAAACTGGCAGTATGCATCAAAAGAAAACAAAAACAAAAGAGCATAGAGCCCTAATACTATTGAATACATGTTTGCAAGTCTTTGCTAGCTGTGGTATCTACTGCATCTTACAAACTCACAATCTATCATGAGTTCAACTTCCTACACTGTAGCTGGCATTGTATCAATACCCCTGACATACAGCCCATCTACCGTAGACCTCGCTGCATACTTCGAGTGTCAGGTAGCACTCGAGTGGCTCGTGCATAGTTCTCATCCTCATTGCAATGTCCCCACAGGGAGAAATGGAGAAATCCCACACCCCTAGTCCACATCTGGCATATTAACACTATGTCGGGTCGTTGACCCTGGTTTAATCCTTGACAGAAAAGTGTACATGATAATATCTAATACTTGCTATACAATGATATCTCGGTATGGAAAATAAAGACAAGATTAAAACTCAAAGCCACAAAATGGCATACATGCTTTGACATAATCTTACAGTGAGTCAAACACCACAAGATATCAGTATTAAGTCATATCAACTAAACTTGCTTCCCAAGGTACACCCTTATATTTAATGTGGCCAAAAAAAAAAAAAAAAAAAAAAAAAAAAAATCATACAATACCGTTAAACAACACATAACAGTTTTCATTTCTCTGCTCCATAACGGTAATGATGTTAAATGCCCTTAAGTACACAGTATGAGGTAGAAGGTACCTGTAGATCAACTGTTCAGGCTTCTTGACTTACTTTGCTTCTTTTTCATACATTTCAAGCAGAACAATGTGTCAAATAGCGTAACACACTCTACTGTAGCTATCACTTAATCCCTCTCATCTCTGCAAAATGCGAACAAACGCAGGTCCGACATACCGCAATGACATATGTCTACGACACGTATTACATGTATCTTGCTTGGTATACAATCATGACACAGGAAAAAAAACAAAAAACAAAACCTACAACTTTCCAAATACACACCTTTAAACAGACAGCATTTGCTGCAGAGTATTGACCCCACTGAATAATCCTTGTTTTGAAGCAAGGTAATGTCAAATGTGTTTATGAAAGAAGCACTTTACAGTTAAGTCTTTGACTAGAAATTGAACTACAGAAAATACCATCTAATGATTTGATTGTAGATATGATAAAAATTGGGTTGGTGTGAAGCACTGACATTTTATACAATCATTGGCATTTCAGAGTCAACATACCACATATATCTCATACAGAAAATGTATCAAACACCTGAATTACCTCTGATCTCTCCACAGTCCCGTACATTCCTCAGTAATAGTATTAGTATTACCTCCAAATGAATGATGGGGTACAAACACACATTAGAAGCGTATTTCAGTTTGCATGCATATTTGGCCATTGATCTTGAAAATAAACGTTTCTTCAATGGCACAACTTAGAAATACATAAAATTCTCTTCACATTTATATGTGTGGGGTTTTTTTAATGCATTGACAACCTTTTGATGATGACAAATATTGAGGAATCCGACCCATATCAACATTTGCTTCACAGTTGTCAGCTCTACGAAAATAACAGCAAATCGGGATTACGAAGTCACTAAAATAAATGATTACATTGCGCATTTGGCAGTGGATAATCAATCCACACAGACACTGGGCATCTACAATACTGATTTGGACACAAAAACTCTTTATTAATTCATTAGGGATGCAGTCCTGCTCACTAAGTACTTCAGCATATATATCACACAAAGCTCGCCGCCCCAGACAAAGGTACTGAGTTTTAATACTTGAAACCTGCTCAGTTGGGATTTTGTTGAACATGTAGCAACATTCCCCCACCCCCCCCCCCCCCACCCCCACCCCACAAGTAACAAAACCATGTTACAGAGACCTGGTAAACAAGAGACACATTGTATCACTGCAAAGAAAAGCAAGAGGGATAGCTTACAAGAGTAATTGCTTATATACATCAGATGCAGCACATAACTCCTGCAAAGTAAAGGGTACAGACCCTCACATCTGATTTGCCAAACACAGAAAACGAGGTACTCTTTCCTTCCTACTTACTATACTAAGTACTCCAAGAGAGCTAGCAACACCCATGCTACTGGCACATGTGACAGGTGAAAGTTTTACTACTGCAAAGGAACAGCATTCTTCACAAACAGAGAGAACCAGCCTCTCTACCACTGTTGAATCCAACACAAAAAGTATGATTAGTTGTAGGTGAAAGAAACACCCCATGTACAGTATTATTACATTCTGCTATATGTATAGGGTCAATGAGTCTTTCAACGGCTGACACTTCTCAGGATTATTTCAGAACAATAAATCATTCTCTTGCTCACTACCAATTTCAACTCATTACTTTGTCTTTTCCTCCTTGAGCTAATCCTGAATATCATAAACATAGCCACCTCTTAATGAAAATATCAAACTCACTCATTTTTTTTTTACAACTGTTTTACAAATAGCTCACCAAATTTGCAGGGTTTTCTTCCATTTCAGGCACTTCATTTAATTGATTATGTAAATGTACATAGGAATCTGTCAAGCTCAGGGTAAATTGAATCAGTACCTCATGTCTACATCAACCTTATCCCTATCATAACACATAATGTGGGGAAAATCAACAAGGAGTAAGGGAAACCTCGCATATTCTGATCCTCTGATGTCGTATACAAGCAAGTTTTTGATAGGGAGGACACACACACAAAGACACATACACAAGGTGGACTTCACTTTAGACAGGACCTTTTGGCACAACGTAATGTTCAAGGTAGAACAAGGCATTCATATATGCTCTGGGAATACTTCGTACTCTGCCATATTTCTGCAGCCAAACTTGTCATGGCAACACCAACTACCATTTTTATGTAAGCTTGTCCACTGGAACTAGATCCTGGCAATGACCCTTGCTACAATCACACAACATTCTGATACACAGTCTTGGATGTATGAATGCATGCAATGATGAATGTGGCAACAATGAATGCGGCAATGAAGAAGAGACCCGATCTGCCTTTTCATCCTCTGGCATGAAACATCAAATCGTTGGCTGAGAATCAGAAGGGCTTTAATCGCTATTTTGGGGTGTTTTGAGTTATTGGTATCATGTTGTAGAGCTCAATCTCGTCTAGATTATGGTGTCAATTTTAGATTATTTTCATTGTCAGTAAAAAATCACAAGGACGCTATTTTACCTTATATTGGGAACAATGTTTATAAACCTACCCCCTTTTAATTAAATGAACTTTTTATTTCATGACCATCCTTGTTTCATATTTACTTATGCTCAAATCTAAGAACATGATAGAGCCCTTCTGGTTCTCACCTGACGAAATGATCTTCTTCGGCACAAAAAACGGGGTTTCAAAAAGCGAATCATGCCTCTTCATTATATTAAATAATAGTGACAACTAAATACTACTACTGGCTTTCGTACAATCAGTATTGCCTTAATACATCAGTTTCTCCTTCTTTCTTCTGTGTTTTCTTTTGGTTCATTTCTATTTTACACAGACATTAACGCACAATACCAAGTTATCATATGTAAAGAAGAAATATACCCTCGTTTTGTTTACGTATGGTGATTGAAAATCGGACATGAACTATACCCTTGCAGCCATAGTATGGTTATCCTACAAATGCTAGCTTAATTTTACAGAGTATAATGGGAGATATAAAACATACAGTCCGACCTCAATTATCTGGCCATCTCTTATCCAAACATCTCTTTCATATGGATGTGTTCATGCAGTGAAGACAGGGAAGTGATTTCAAATTTGATTAAAACTCTTACAAAACTCACACAATTTACCTATAACATTCCAAGCAGAAACACATTTCGAATTTTACATTAAAGTGTTGCAACTTCCGTTAAAAAAAAAACCAAACAACCTATGACCTTAAATAAGTAAGCTAGTAATATATACATTACTGTTGTGGTGTATGCTACCTACCTAGCTACCACTGAGTCGGCAGCTAATGCTCCTGTACATAAACATTGCTTCTCCCATATCTGGCCAAACTGCTTACATGGACAGGTGCCGGTAAGACATGACTGGATAACAGAGGTCAAACTGTATAATACTTCAGGAACTTATGAGAACTTAGAATGAAATTAATACCCCAGAGTGTTCCACTCAGAATCACATTGTCATACTCATATTGGAAATTAGATAGCCTTTTTTAGCTCAAAAGCCATATGGAAGACACCTGGAAAGGGGTCCCTTTAGCCTTCACTTTCAAAATAAGAAGGTGGGGGTCAGAAAGAGGCAAATTCTTAGCATGGATAAGCTTGTAGATTGCAATCATAATTTGAAGTCACAAGATAACATTAACTTGCAAAATGACACCTTTAATTCTTCAGGCAACAGGGAAATGCCTTCACCATTCACAGAGAGTTGACCACTTGAAGAAAAACGTGAATTTCTCATTGCCTGATTTGTTGGGTTTTTTTTTTACTAAAATGTGCCATTCCGATGACATTCTCCTCAAATCCTAAAATAAGGCTTGCAATGGGGAGCTATTGTCTTGAAAGGTCTCAACAAGCAAGAGGGCAACTAAACTCAACATTCAGCTCAGACATTGCCGGAAACAAGCAGAGTTTGATGTGGGTATCTCAAAATTGTATGTGAACCAGAACTGGAATAAAGCACTAATAAATACTACTACCTTCAAGGAACTGCTCTAGAAATGCTTGATCTTGGCGAGGAACAGCAAAACTGACTAACTATACAATTATCCAGGTTATCCAGACCAACTTCATGATGTTTTCTCCCAGTTTAAACTTGCACAAATGTACCTATTGAAACATCTAAAATCTGTATGTACAAGCAAACAACATACTTTTCGTATCAGACATTACACTAAAAAAAAGAAGAAAAAATATATCGATAACAATAATAAGATTAAAAACCTTTTTTTTTTTTTCCTGTACTATACAGTACTGAAAATACACATCATGATGTAGCTGGTTTTGCAACCCACCTAAATCGCTGCCTTGGCCTGTAGTAGCCTCCATATCCATACGAAGACTGTCCGTAGCGGCCCCTGCCACGGCCGCGGGCGCCAAATCCACCCCGAGGTGGGCGATCGGTAGTGCTGATTCCTGGACGGTTTGTTCGCTTTGGGTTCACCTGGGGAGGGGGGGGGGGGGGGGGGGGCAGGGCAGGACCAGAGATATCATGATCAGGTGTTACAACAAGCTTAGTACTGACTGCAATCCACAACGGCACCAAAGTTCAATGTATTTCCATATTCAAGTTGGCCAAGTAAAATCAGTCAAGCAAAAGGACAGCAATTGTATGAAAATCGCATATAAAATGCAGTTATAGCATTTTAGAGTCATGTGTTTACAAAACAGGGATATTAGTTGCAAAAAAATGTATAAATTCCAAATAAGGGTGATGACGTCAGTGCTTTTGAATGTCCTACTGACCTGTGCAGAAAGCGTCAGTAAATTCCTTAACTCTTAACGTGCCATGGTCGCCGAACGGCGACCTTAGTCCTGACGTGCCATGGTCGCCGATCGGCGACTAAGAACAGCGAGAAAAGCATCGATCATTTAAGTTCTTGTGGTACCGTAATGTGTTACACCAAGCAACTGCCAATGATATGTACTGGTAGCTGATTAGCATAGCCATCGCTTCCACTAAAAATATGAGCATGCTTACGTAGGAAAATTTTGAGTAAATACATGATTTTTCAGCTAGATGTATTTTTTTCACATCGGGAAAATCTGCAGCGGGCGCACCCTCTGCGAGATGTGTATGGATCAAAAGTCTCATAGGTAAACCACGCGTGTGTATGCTATTGACTCTGCGTGTATTGTCTATGCGGTTCCACTCGCATTGTTCCGCTTGGACGCTGTCCTGCGGGAAGCTGCTTTGATTTTGTCCCTCAAAGAGGGTCAGCTTTCGTTCGTCGGTCAAGTCTTTCATCCTTTTGTTTTGGTGAACGTCACTAATCGTCCCCATGCTAGCATAGGAATTGCGCGTGGACAAAGGCCTGCCGATTTCAATAGAGTACGCCCGCCCGCAGTCCGCGTAGACAAAAGGAGGATTAGCAGGTTCTTCCTTCTCAGGTGGACAAAAGACACTATTCCAGGGCCCGGGACAATTACTTTAGTTTCAAATACAGGATCTGGGACTAAAGGACTCAGATTTGGGAATGAATTACTGAGGCAGAAAGAGAAATTGCTAAGACAAAATAAACTGCTAGTATCTTTGGAATCATACAATTCTAGAAGGCAATTTTGTTATCATTTGAAAGAGGAAATGTTGCTCTAAAACTTTCTCATAGAGTCAAGGGAGCGTTTCATCGAAGAAAAAACAAGACTGACTATTTTTGTCCATACTACACAAAAATTTCTAATAATTTTTTTGATGTATCAAATATTTATGCAATATTTCAGATTCAGATAGATATTGTGGCAAACTGACTGCATGACACGAAAGAGCAAACATTTCTTGATATATGTTGTGTAGAACTCAATTCAAAACAGTCAATAGCTTCAAAGATATGGCGGCTTTAAATTTCATTGTCAGTCCAGTTTCGAAACGTTCTGGCGTTAGGTAAAAACCTCTGGCACGTTAGGGGTTTTGGGCCTGGCACATTAAGAGTTAATGGAAATGAAATCAAAGGCAAAATATACATGGCATTGGTCTTGTGCATGAAATTAATTTGCCACTATAACATATAGCTGCAATAACTGTTATAAAGGGATGTGGTTGTTGTTGCTGAATTACTAATCAAACGAGATTTTCATGGGGCTTTATGTGGAGAACCAATTAACAAATTATGATGTGAGGCTGTCATCAGTTACCTTTAAAGAACATGTGAAACTATAACACTCTGTAACACAACACTACAACTTTATGTCCAACCGACATAACTTTTTTCCATTCTGCATGCTTTGATATTACTTTTTTTTTTTCAAAGTCAATCTGAAAAT
The DNA here is from genome assembly GCF_040938485.1 of Diadema antillarum. Classification (NCBI taxonomy): domain Eukaryota; kingdom Metazoa; phylum Echinodermata; class Echinoidea; order Diadematoida; family Diadematidae; genus Diadema; species Diadema antillarum. Next base: position 21,529 of record NW_027272399.1, read on the forward strand.
GGATAATTGCATTATTCATAATTGACCACCCATTATCAAGCTTCCATAGGTGGCTTTTTCAAATGCTTAATAACATGTTCAGCTCTGACATGACCCTGGGTCACTTGTCTGTACATGTCAATAGCTTGTAGAGATTGTGGTCCTAATAGGGTTAGTTAGGCCTCTGTAAAGAGAACATAGATAGTGGAACTCACACACATATCCTGGGAATTCTTTGAGCACTGATGTGCTTATTGTTGCATAGAATGGCAACATCTTTAACATAATTTACAGAATTCAACAGACTGATTCTCAGCATTGCTACATAGGAAGAATACTACATTACTAAAGTTCTTTATTCTTTATATTTTGATCAATTATCTCTTTTTTTTGTGGGAATTTTTCTAGCACACAGAAAGTCCTGGCAATAATTAGGCAAGACTCTTCAGACACACACAAAAAACAACAAAAAACAAACAAACATAACAAACAACAAATACAAGAGCAAAAACAACACTTTAATTACTGTATACGTCCTATATTTCACAAGGTTATTAATTCTGCAAAATTTGCGAGTCGGGTACTATTCGTGAATTTCAAAGGATGCAAAATTATTAACTCTGACCTTCACATGAATGCAAGTTGCATGCATACATGTCTCCTTTCATTGCTTCGCTCAACAATCACGAATTTAACCACTCTCGAAATTGCTGGGAAGTCCCGATTCAAGAAAGCATGGCTTAAGATATGGCATATACTGTACTCAAAATGGACCAACCTTGATCTGTCGTCCCTTGAAGAGAGATTCGTCCAGTGCGCAGGCAGTCTGAATTGAGTCCTTATCAGCAAACTCTACATAGGCAAAACTATAACAGGCAAAAATGTTATTAAGTTTCGTTCAATGCTATGCTGTAACTACAATACTGCTTCCTCCACACTAACAAGACAACATGAGTAATTCTGTTGGAGACAGGAACTGGGGATGCCCCTCTTCACCTGAACTCTAAGCAAATGGAAACATCATGTACTCCAAAACAAATCTGAATCAACTCTGTTGTCATTTTCTGAGTTTTATCTTTAAATAAGATGATTTCTGATTTAAAGGGACTGTACAGTATTGGTTGAGGTGAGGATTCAGGTTTATAACATTTTTTGGTGATATAATGAGAAACCTCTTATGAAATATGAAAGAGCATGTAACTTCATGAACGATTCAACGTTTATTTGATAAAAATTGGCTTTGAAATGGCCGAGATATCCAAAAAATGATCCTAATAAAATTGACAGGCCACAACTTCTATTAGGATCTCTTTGTTTTTCCTTGTTTTCAGATATTTCAGTCATTTCAAAACAGATTTTCATCAAACAAACTTTTGATTCCCCTTAGAATTGTATGCTCTTTAACATTTCATACAGCAGTTTCTAAATATCTCGCAAAACATTACAAGCTGAATCATATCCTCACCTCAACCAGTACTGCACAGTCCCTTTAAATTTGAGGTGAAATAAATAAATTTTTGGCCACAGACATAGAACATGATTGGCAATAACAAGATCACAGTAGCAAAGCTCTCATATTCTCTGACAGATTCAAACTACGAAGATGAAATGGAATTAGATATGCCTGGAAATTAACCATGCAACAGGCCCTGGTCTTAGAAACTATCCACTACCAACCCCAACCCCCATTAAAAAAAAAAGGGGGGGGGGGGGGACGAAGAAGAAGGAAAAGAAATGAGAAGAAGGTGACGATGCAAAATTCATCCTTGGACCAGACTTATGGTCTGTTAAATCACGAGTTGTCAGGAATAGGGCCAGGGATGACTGAGAACATAGCTTACCCCTTTGGATGGCCAGTAAACTTGTCACACAAGATGGTCACTCTGTTTATTGAGCCACAGCCATGAAAGTGCTGCTCCAACTCTTCTGCTGTGGCCGAGTAGTCAACCTGAAACAAGAGTCATGCAGTTTTCAATGACAGCACATCAGCCAGGCTCGATAATGTCAGTAACTGCCGTGACGCAGTCACCTACTCAAAGCAGGCTGGACTTTGTCAACATGACTAAATGGTGAGTGATCTGCACTATTCTATTTCTTCATTTTTTTTTTGGGGGGGGGGGAGGGGGACTAAATCATCCTATGAAATCTTTAAGGAAAAACATTCAAACTCTACAGTCACACAGTAAAGTGTTAACAGAAGAATTTTAGATTCATTCCACTAACAATAAAATAAATACACAGTCCATGGTGATTTCTGTGCGCAAAAATCACAGAAAGTCCTTGCACCTCCGTGTCCATCAGTTACATGGGAGGGGTGGATATGGAAATTCCCCATGAATTAAAGATAATAAAAAGTTTTGGTACCTCAAAAGTGTCCTTGAATTTCCTTGTCTTAGTTTGTGTTTCAGGTTAAAGTACCTTTCATATAACTAACACTGTGAGACTTACTCGCCCCAAAGTGCTCTCATGTCTTAGTAATCATGCAATTAACTGCGATCATCAGCCCCATACGCATAGCGACCAGCAGTCCCATACGCATAGCGTAATCGGGCTTCGCATTGTAGCATTCAGGATCATGACAGATTTAGTATCGCAGGGTAAATGTCAACTTAAAATCCCATAAATTCTTCAATTTGAAGACTTACCAATTAACTTGAAGTATTGAAAACAGGCTTCGGGCAAAGTTTGGTTCTGCCTATAGTCCCTTTCTGTTCGAATTGATGACTGAATGTGACTCGGTCGACAGGACCTTAGGAGAGCTACATACAGTACACTGAATACTACAGCCAGTGCATGCGAACACATCACATGCACACAAATTTCAAATCCATGAACAGATAAGATGTTTGTGTGCGCATGCGCTGGCCATGGTATCCAGTGTATGTAGCTCTCCCAAGGTCCTCTCGACCGAGTCACATTCAGTCATCAATTCGAACAGAAAGGGACTATTGGCAGAACCAAACGTTGTTCGAAGCCTGTTTTCAATACTTCAACTTAATTGGTAAGTCTTCAAATCGAAAAATTTTTTGGATTTTAAGTTGACATTTACCCGCGATACTAATTCTGTCATGATCCTGAATGCTACAATGCGAAGCCCCATTACGCTATGCGTATGGGGCTGCTGGTCGCAGTTAGCTATGCGTACAATGGGCTGCACGCTGCTGGTCGCAGTCAGTGGTTTCGTACAATATTTATCGACGCTGGTCAGCGTCGGCTCTGGTACGAAACCATTATTGCATGATTACTAAGACATGAGAGCACTTTGGGGCGAGTAATTCTAACAGACAACGTACTTTAACATGAAACACAAACCAAGACAAGGAAATTCAGGGAAGCTTTTGAGGTACCAAAACTTTTTATTATCTTTAAGTGCACAATTTTTCATGACTGATGTGACCACGAAGGCACCAAAAGGGCGTGATTCTTCACAACAGAAAACGCTTTTCAATAGGTGGCAGTGGACTCACATTTCCAACATAGACTGATCTCGAGTCAACCTCTGCCTTCTCTTCCAGCGAGAGGTGGGTGGCGGGGGCGGCTGCGGGTGGAGAGCTCAGGCTCATCTGCTTGTCAACCTCATTCTGCATCTCCTTCAGCTTCTCTGCCTCCTCTTCCATCTCACGTACACGTGCTTTAATTGCCTCCAGCTCCTACACACATGTAAAAAATCAAACATAGCACATACCATGTTGAAGATATCTGTACGAGTACGTCAAAACATTTGGGGGGTGGGAGGCATGCATTGTGTGCATAGACACAAGAGGCTGATAGTCTGGGTTATATACTATTTTGATGAAGTCATGTTTGAAGTGAGTGAATTAGGTACACTGCAAAGGAGTTTCAAGGGCCTACTTGATGTATCAATACACAAGAATCTTACAGGTATATGTATGCTACATGTCCAACAGTGATTCTCAAAGAGCACGCAAGATGATACTTGGCCATTACATGCAACTCCATAGCCCAAAATACCTAAAGCAGGAAGGCTTTTGTACTCCATTGTCAGGACATGAAAAGAAATTTCAATTTTGAGGGGGCCTTGTGCAGAATGGGGGGGGGGGGGGGGGGGGGGGCTTGGCAGCTCTGAACTATGGGTCACCATCAATGTGTAGCGAAGTAATGCTGTTTCACCTTAGTTTTGTATACTACCCTCTTTAGCCCACTTTTGATACCCCCCCCCCCCACCCCCTTCTGTTTCGTTTTCAATTATTTAGGACCATCATACCAGAGCTTCTTTTTTGTACTGTTATGCAAACTTATTTTTTAAAAAAATGCAGTTTGAAAGACAGTCATTAGATATTCGTCATCATTAAAATGTTATCAGTCTTTCCTTGGCCTATTTCTGACCTCTTCTAAAAACAAACAAAACAATTAAAGACTATGAAAATGTTTCAGATTCTTGTTTACATTACAACTTGGCTAAGAGACACAGGAAGACAAACAATACATACAAAAACCATTTCAACCAAGGCAGAACAAATGAACATTATGTAGGCAATCCATTTGGATGAAAGCTGATCAATAGGCGTAAGGCAAAGGGCCTTGATCATCTCACCTCGTCCTCTATTCCACCATCTTCCCCTGTTTGGTCTAGTGTGTTGTCAGAAGGCGAAAGAAGGGAATCGTCTTGCCCTCCAACATCAGGTATGTATGACCCATAGTCACCGACACTGTCCAACTCAGCCATGATGTTACTGTTGTCTCTTGTCCTACTTATTCTGCTCAGGGAATGGAGATATCAGAAGACGAACAATTAGTAGATGTTTACAATTTCAGTCAAAGCCATTTTCTCTGCTCTTAAAAAATGTTCTTATTTTCTGCTCTATAATATTCCAGTGGGGTACAATACTGTATACAACAGAAGACAAACCATGTCAAAGCTTGAATATTGCATACCGGTACTTAATACAATGAAAAAGACATACACATCTAATACTAATACAATTGCAAGAAAGGGTGGTTACCTCAAATACATACATACTTTCAACCTTTCGAATACACCATCTGTAAAAAGGAATAAGGTCAATACGCGCAATAACAAACTCTCAACCTTCAACACCTTCTCAACTTCTTTTTAAAAAGCTCCAGCTTCTTACTATATTTGACATTTGTAACTTACAAACAGCTTCATTTATGTATATGTATACTCAAAAGTTATTACCCTTTATCTTTGATAATACCTTCAAATATACGAGAAATGTACATTTATATGACACCAGACAACCTGACAACTTATATTTACCTATTCTTAGATATATGTTACATTGTTACAAGGAGTTCATGTTTGGAATTCTGTGCCTGATGAACTGAAGTTATGTCCATCCCTTGCCTCTTTTAAGCGTAGATGTAAAAGATATTGGTACTTGCTGCTTAACTACAATTGAAGTCTTCGCAGAAATTTAACCAAATGTCTACATAATGCCTGCAACAACAACAACAACAAAACAAAACAAAACAATATATATATATATATATATATATATATATATATATATATATATATATATATTTATATTATCATATTTATATATATATTTTTTGAATATTATATATTTTTTTTTTTTTCCAGTCATAGTTTGCTTGTTTTATTTTTTTTCTCTCTCTCTTTTCCTCTTTTTAAGCGTATCTTATAATGTACATAAAATCTCAAGTGGGAGCACAGCCATAGAAAGGCCAATGGCCTCTGCTGGCTCCTCCATTTTCTCTCTTAGAATTTTCATTTTTTTCAAACCTTTTTTCTTTCTCTCTTTCATTGTGTTGTATCTTTTTCCTTGTACATGTATACTGTTATCTAATGTAATGCTATCATTGTCACCTTGTTCTTTGCTTTTTAATGAGAATTTGAAAATAAATGAAATGCAACGAAATATCAGAACTGCAATCTCAACATTGAGACAGAGCCTACATATATATGTTGAAATTACTTACCTTGGTATTTTAAGAAACTCTGTACAACATGAAGCATGTTATACAGATTTCAATCAGGAGAATGTTGGGCAGTATGAGGTATGGATATGATCGAAATTTTCTTTTTTCTCTCTTTTTTGTCAATGTCTTTTGGCATACTGAATTTTCTAACTGCATCATACTGGTAATCAACTCTACTTTAATGAAGCAGCTGGGGCAAAACCTTCAAAAGGTAAAATGGTTCTTGTGAGAAAGTGTAAATTCACAACATGAGAATATCTACACAGCCTGAAGTCTACACTTATAGTAGTGCAGTGTCAAGACAAGCAACAGCAGTAAGCACACAATCTACAGATTATTTTCAGTGAACAAAGTAGGCTCGTTTGAAAGGCCAGTGGGTGACATGTATGGCTACATGAGAATAAAGCAAGCCGCCCATAATTCGACCATAATGTGCCATCCAAAATTTGACTGCCAGCTACGTGTAAAACCTACATGATAACTCCTACTCATGCTTTTGCGGGCATTCAAATTTTGGCATGGGAGGTCAAACCTTGGACCCGGTACAGGTTTTTTATACCATGTTATCTATAGCTTGTTTAAAGAAAAAACCCACAACAAGGTTCGACCTCCCATGCCAACATTTGACTGCACGCGACGCCAGCATGGACAGTCTAACGTCAATTATGGTATGTTCGCCACTGCGGTAAGGTCGCCAGACATTCACATCGCATGTAACGCGCGCCGCGATCGGAGATCAGGTTGGGCGACGGATTTTCATCACTCTCAAAATACATTCATAATTCACCTTTTTCCTCCGTAAAAACACAAATAATTGTAATCAAAATATATTTTACCATATGTAACAGGTGATAAAACCATTTTTAATGCGAGGATGTTTTTGATTTAGAAAGGATTTCAGGTGGCAGATTAAGGGAGATTTTCAAACGCGGTGACCGACAATGCCTCCTTCATTGAAGGGTATGTATAACACACACGCTAATAATATGTTGCAGGCTATGGGCGGCGAACTAATTCAGTGCCGATATTAGTTCGCCAGCGCGGACGTGCACAAGAATTACACACAAGTGGCGACCATACGGTAATTGACGCTAAAGTAATTTTGTATGGCGCATGCATGGTCAAGAAATGGCCAATATGGGCGGCTGGCGCTTTACTTTCCTACATGCTCAGAGATCAGCATGGTCTGATCTTGGTTTCTAATTTCTCTCTTCTCTCATTCAGAAACAAAATAATCAAAATAACTTCAGTCTTGGGTGGTCCTTGTCTGAACCTGAACTGAACAGCAAGTGAAATTGCTGGAACACGTCCCTCAACATAACATCACACAGTCACACTTAAAATAAAGTTTATTAGTCTTCAAATCAAATGCTCATCACAACTGCACACTGCAAACTACAGCATAGAATTCTATATATCTATTCTAGGTGGTATGTGACACTAATTTTACCTCTATTAAGTGCAATTTGCAAAATAGATACAAGCTATAAGCTAATCAGTATAAATTAGGTAAAATTCTACATCGTCGTCGATGATAAGATTGGTGCAACTCGTTGCATCGCACGGTTTCAGGCGTTCGCAGCATGTGGGACTAACGTGCAGCACACACCATTGAAAGGTACCGGTCTCGGTAATCACACGAATGCATACAAAGTTGCCTTTGTTACCTTGTGCTACAGACGAGTGGTCTGAATGTTTCACCGGAAAATTAAATGGAAATATGATCCTGTTATTTGCTGCATCATATGCTTAATTTGTTGGGCTCTATACTTACCAATTTTGTAGTGTCTCTTTCCCCCAAAATAGAGAATTACGAAGGGCAATCTGTCTGTTTTCCGTGCTCGGAGAAAGCCACGCGTGGATCTTTCTGAACGTTAACTTATTTTCGCCGGAGATGGCGACAAACCAGATTGCCGGCAAGCTGAAATATATCGTACATGTTCAGTATTACAGATCACCGAAAAAAATTAAGGGCATACGAAACCCTGCTTGGATATTGCTGTTTGTGCATGCAGTGATTGCAAAGAGGTACTGATACACATGGTAAATAGCCCACAAAATGTTGAATGCAAGTACTTACACACTTTCTCTCTTTTTTTTTCAAACATAAAAACCAACAAGTCTCTCTTTATTCTGCTCTTTCCATCTTGATGTATGGTTCTTTTTGACCAAAGTGATAGCAAAAAACATACTGACAAATCTCCAGTTACCAATACTTGAAGAAAAGGGCATTCTTTTTTAATGCTCAGAACTGATACATACAAGTCTGTGTGTGTGTGTGTGTGTGTGTGTCTATGCAGTCATGTTAACCCGTTGAGAATGGGCTGATTTTGCTACAACACGCATTTCCCATAGACACCTGCCTGAGTATACTCGGGACTCGTCTTCAACAGGTTCAATTGACTTGATTAAACTGACTTGGAATATAAAAAAAGGTTTATGACAATGTGAATTTGTTTACACCAACATCAGAGACTCCAACCCCAAGCACCTTCTGATCGGGAGATTCTCCCGCCTGAAACCCCTAGCAAACGGGAGACTCAAACTTGATGTGCACTTCTCACAAGCACGAAATTCCTTGCGGTCTAGGGTTCTAGATGCTCTCTCGTGCTATCTAAGGCTTATTTTTCAACATACAATGATATTAAGTAGGAAATCATTTCAAGCGGGAGACACAGAGTCAGGGCGGGAGAAATTAAATCTCGAGCGGGAGAACGGGATATTTTGCAAAAATGGGCTTTCCGCGGGAGATCTCCCGTCGAAAGCGGGAGAGTTGGAGTCTCTGCCACATTGCATGTTACAGATCTCACATGAAGAGGTAACACATTATGTGGTTTTAGGGAAAAAAAATGACACCATTCATTGTGACACCAACACAGCATACACACAACTTAGGGTACAATCTACATGTACAACAGACACAAAATTATTGCTAAATACATGTACATTCAAGCAATACAAATGTGCAGATTTTTGTTTTCTCTGAATTTCAAACCATTTATTATGGACATGAAAGTGTTCACAAGCGTAATGCACAATAATGCTTACCAATGATGGAAGAGCCTGTTTTGCAAATTTACAGACAAGAAGTGGGGTAAAATATAGACAAATGAAAATCGTTCCAACACACAACTGAGGTACAAGTTTTCTTCCTCACGTCCCATGGAAAGCAAAAGCTTTTATGAGTCTAAAACAGTGAAGGAATAAGACAAGTCACATCCATGATATGTCCCTTTAGTTTAATAACATCCCTGAATGGATATGAGCATGGTACAAATGATTTGGAATCGATAATATGAGTGCTTTGATCGCTACACAACTATTCAAGATGGCCTATACCTCCTACCACCCTTTGATTCTTAATGGAAAGGAGGAGGTGCCATGGCAACATGTGGTCTATTTTTCTTCTGCAAGTCCCATAGGAGAATCCCGACCTTGCGAAGCACACAAGTTGTTGGTGCCGATCAGGTTCTGAGACAGGTTTGCACCTCATGAATATCTATTTGCAGGCAAACATACACTGTACTAAAATTCTGCTGGATTAAAGCCTCTACACTTGCAACCATACCATTCCAGTTCGAAGAAAAATTCAGTATTTTGTGTCTTTCTCCCATTCATAACACATTTCCCTTTGCCATGTGATAATGATGTATTGTACGACTTCCTGACAAATGAAGTACATGTACAAGAAAAGGTTATCTCATGGGGGAGGATTACTACATAGAAGTTGTTGTAAATAGCGACCATGTGAGGAATAGAAAACCCAGTAAGGAAGGGGAAGAAGGAGAGAGAAAAAAAAGGGGGAGTGAGGGAGAGAGAGAAGGAACAGTATCATTTGATTCTGATTGGCTACAAGATACCTAGTTTAACGTGGCACTTGATTATCTTAATGAGGTATTGACCCTAAATAGTCATAATACATGGCCAAGTGGGGAATTTTCAGGAGATGATATAGAAGCTAAGTATGCCAGGTCACAGCACATATGCCAAGTCTAATACTGATAGGTCAGTTTCCCTTTACCCATTTCAAAACCCATACCAGTACTACTTGAGATTTGCAGGCAGCTGTCATCCAAATAACTGCCTTTGTGACAATGAAATGTTAGAAACCCTAAATATGGAGGTAATGAGCAAGACATACCTTGTCAGACAGTTACAGGTAACATCTTCCATTCCTAATCACCAAAAGGCCCCAAACCTACAACAATGAAGTGGTTTTTGAAGTTTGTTAACTTTTCTTTTCACCATTACACATAACTTCTCTCTGTGTCCCATGAATGGCTTGTTAGGAAATATTGCTGGGAAACATCACAATCTTCCAACAATGCAAAAGGCATTTATACATTTGTACACCATAGGCCAAGTAAATTGAATCCATTTTGGTGACACACTTTACATGGCTCCTATAAATCTAATGTAACTACTGCGGCCCATTTTAGATAGTCATGAACAACAGCAAAACTCAATTCAATGGTAAAATTGGATCTGGTTGAATCTGGGTGGCTCCAGATCACAATATGTCAAAACAATACATTTGGGAATGGTAAGGTGTGCACATGATTACACTGTATATGCCGAAATTTAGCAACGCTTTCATTTTTGAGAATTTCGTATGTTGAGTGCTATTTGCAAATTTAAAAACATGCCAAAGTATTAACTCCGATCCCGACATGAATGTGCGTGCAAGCATACATTTCTCTGTTCAGGACTGTACTCCACAATCGCGAATTTAACAACTTGCAAAATTGTCGAGAAGTCCCGATTCACAAAAAAATTAGACTCGCTAAATATATGGCATATACAGTAGCAAGGTGCTACCATCACTTGAAAATAACAGTAGAGCAAGATCAGACATCATTTTCACAATTTAGTCTGTCACGTTTCAACAAACACACTGTTGCGTCATTTCTTACAAAGCCCACTTCATCACATTATTCTGGTGTATAAATAAATTCCATAGTCAAAGTCCAGCACAGAGCAATAGCCTATCACTGGAATGGTCATGTTTGGCATGGCAGAAGAGAAATGCTAAAAACATCACATTATTGTACAAGAAAAGCTTCTCATAAATTCCCCAGCTTTATTAGCCCCCTTTCTGTCTGACTTACAAAACTACGTAGGTCACAAAGTTTTTTGCAAAATTCTATGTACATAGTGCACACTACATGCTACGTGTACACGGTCAAGTACTGAATATAAAAACAAGAGTAAGATTATATGGTATATTGCCAAATGGTTTGACGTTTCCACATCCTCCTGTCCTTGGCATCTCACAAATGCATCACCATTACAATTTTGTTGAAAATGTCATTGAAAAATTCAATAAATTACATTGATGATTTCAGGGCATTCACTTTGTACAAGAGCTATACATAATTTTCAGGGGCATTATGGCTTGAAAGGTTTTCAGATTCTACTATGGCTATAGACTGCCTGAAAAAAAAAACAAAAAAAAAACAGACAATGCGAGTAGCCATATAATTAATTCACAAAAGGAAACGGGGTCGGGAAGAAAAACAAAAATAAGAGCATCATGTATAAACTGCAAGTATTTCAGCCTCCTTTAGCTTTCTGCAGCATAGATTGAATAGAATTTACATACAACACAGCAAGTACCACCTCATTTCAGAAGAAAAATCAATGGATTCTCAATATACCTGTTGTTAATATTCCTCAAATATAACAATCTTAGAAAACAGAACACCCCTGTCACACATTCACTACATTTTTGATAAAGCCACTGTAACGCCAACAAAATACATCAGTCACGATGGTGAAAGTAAAGTGAAATATGGACAAAATCATGCAACCTGATTAGCAACTCTCAATGCTGTAAAAAAAAAGAAGAAAGAAATGACATTCTTTCTCACCTGAACATGGTCAAGTATGCCTGTTGGCATTTCATGCTGATGCCAAAGAAATTTAACAGGTTAAAAAATAAATACATACATACATACAGAGACACACTGACCCAAGATTAATGACAAAGTCAGAAGCTAGTTATCCTCCTCACTCCCACTGTTTCCAACAGTATTGAAATGACATCTTTGCATTGCTTTGAAGACGAAATTACAAGAATTTGAAGAATACGCAAGATATGCTGCAACTGGTGCCTAATCCCAATTCTGAGCAGAAAATTTGCATAAATACAGAACAGAAATAGCAGCACCCACCCTCAAACAACAAATACATAGTTAGAAAGAAAGAATTGGAAACTATCTTGCAGGCTGTGAATCGAATATCAATTCTTTGGGCAACCTCCGTACCTTTTGCTGTAACCATTTGGATTATGTGTTTGCTTAATTAATAGAGAAAACACAGAACCAATGATATGTGTGGAAATAATGCACCAAATTTCTGTAAGAAACACACCTTCATCAGTGAAAGTGCAGCTTTATGTGGAGGTTCTACATACCATACCACACAATGACTGTTACAAATGAATAAGAGCTGAACATACAGATGAGGAACACTCTCTTGAAAATTGAAATATAAGCATAATTCCTGTATTATGACAGTCTTTGCGACATTCAGGAGTTTAACCAAATGATGAGTAAGCAAGAAAAAAAAAACTATCAAAAGCTGTAGGAAAAATGTCTACACGATCGTAACAGCAAACACACACATTTCCCTTTATCGAGGGTGTTTTAGAAGCCTGCTCTGATGGAATGCAGAAATATACTGTCATCTCCAACTATCAAACCTCCATCCTGCAAAGACGTGTCCCTTTAACCCTATTCTAACTGGGGGGGGGGGGGGTCAAATTGACCCCCCCCTCGACGTTTCGCGCCACGATTTCGCAACGCGCAAAGATTTTGCCGCGTCGTTTCACGACTTTTTTCATTGAAGTCTCCCGCATATTTTGAGACTAAATTTGCGACGTCCGGGTACACCGTTTTGAAGTTACGTAATGTTTTGCATATGCATGTCAACCAAAAAACAGCTCAAATTCATGATATCGTGTGCAAATCCAATGCAAATTGTGTTTTTGGTTCAGCTTTTAACCATTGAAATTAATTAATTCTAGTGTAGATAAGCCTGAAAAAGTGCCTGCAACAAATTTTGGCAAAAAACAATACAAAACAAAAGGTCGAAAAAACAATAAAATACATAAGAAATTAACAAAACAATAAAAAACAAAAGAAATTGATATCGATTGTGCTATTTTTTTACACGAAAATTGTTTGATGTGTCTTGAGGAATTCTGACACAAAAGTTTAGCAATCCTCCAGTCTTTTTAATGGAGTTATAGGTGAAAATATGATTTCATGCACAAATTTGCATAATTAATTTATTAAAAATAGAAAGGCAATATTTTTCTATTGTATGACCATGTAATCTTGTAGTTGACATCCATCTCTATCTTCAGGCAAAATTTCGCGGCGATCGCGCGATCGGCGGCCGAGATCTGAAGGGGGGGTCAAATTGACCCCCCCTCAGTAAAAACGTGGTCTCAAATAGCCCAGTTAGAATAGGGTTAAGCTACCTTCCCATATGGTTACCAGGAGATCCTCATCTTCTGGAAGGATTTCCTTGTCAAACTCAGAACAAATCCATCATACTTGCAGGAAGGATAAGGGCACTGGAAAGTTTGGTCAGAAAATGACTATCACTGAAGGATGTATAAACTTTTTTCTGACAGTTCAGGAAATTTTAGTCTCTCTTCCATCCATATCGCAACACAGGGAAGCCTCTGGCTCATTCTTCCATCCTAATGGAAACAAATGTCCTTGGAAAAAGTGAAACAACAACCAGAACATTTCGAAGGATGGTAAGTATAACTAGCATGTCTGATTCATTGACCAGTAAGCAACAAGACTTGAGATCAGATGTATGTCAACTTCACAGTAAAGCCCCATCAACGTTCACAGACATGTGCCAGCAAGCTAATATCAAACACTGCATGCTGAAAACACATAAAATCTCACCGTATTTCTATAGTAAAGCTGCTATTCCCTGCAAATTTCACAATGTATACTTCAAATGCATCAGTCACCAGGTCTCCATTATTCACACTAAAACATATCAGTAACATTAGTAAGGCACATACTGGCAAAATTGAGGGAAAAAATGAGACATATTTGTTTCCTACAAACAGATTTACACGACATTCATATTTACGTCCTCTTAAACATTCAAGTCTGGAGCAACAAGCCACACTACAGTTAAACATAAGAGTTTTCATGATTGACGGCACGGCTAAAAACTCAAATTGACGATGCATCAACTGATTTGGCAGCCTCACAGGCTCTGGGGGAAAAAAAATACATGAAAGGTCGCTGACAATCCTTTTTACACCTCCCTCCCATGAGAATTGTGACTGCCAAGATGCTACATGTAACGAGACAATCAAATTTTGGCATTTAGCAATGGACGTGGACCACGACCAAGCATGAGTTTGGAAATACAGGAATCTGACCTCTACAAATGACTTACAAAACCGCAAGTCATAGCAGAGGAGGAACCATGTCATCATCAGGACACCATATCACCATACACTGGACCACTTGTAAGCAGAAAAGTTCCCATATACGTAGTTCAACTGCAAGACACATTCACCACTTCCAAAACCTCCTTTGACTTGCACTATTTTAAACTGTCCTGATATTAATCCCCAAAATGTAATGCTACAGTAATTACACTGATAATGAGCAGTTCCTTGATACCTGAAACACATGTCATCGAGTGGATTTTTTTTCCCTTTCAACTTTCTACTCGTTATTACAGGCATGTGGCTGCTAGTTTGCATTTAGATGGCATTGGTCTGATTATAACAGAGATGGACATGTAATCAAATCATACACTGATCTGTATGAACTAGTGTTTGACTGGAAGTTCAGACAAGACGGAACATCTTCTATGCGCATCCAGCCAGATCTTTTGTTCATGGTGGCACACACTGGAAGACTGCATCCCTTACAACTGAAACATGTACTGCATTTCTTCCCCCTTTTTGTCCATTAAATTGTGAGCATGATATACTGTATAAGCTGTTATTTTTGCGAGGGTTTAATTTTCGCAAATTTCGCGATTCACTGTTTGACCATGAATTCAACAACACACGAAAATCTTGCCATGTGCTAGGAAAATAGTGCACGTACGATAGCCTAGGTGTCAATTCGTGAAAACAACATCTACCAAAAATCACTGCGACCTCTTCATTCGCTAAAATATCTGCACGGAAAAATAACAGCTTGTACAGTAACTCTGAAGCGTTCCAGGGAAACCTCCTTTTAAGGGAATTAAAACAGATGTGAACAGGGTCGGCTTTTGAGGTTTGACGGCATAGACCCCAATAACACAAGCACCAAACACCAGTTATGGGGGTAAACAGAGTGGTAAACGGATACAAGTCTACACTGGTCTGCTCAAGTAAGGTCTATTGTACATGCAATCTTACAACAGGAGGAAAGAAAAATTAAAAAATCACAAAATTGGATAAGGAATGATTGCGTGTAGTTGGTTTAGAGACATCCTATAAATTTCCAAAGAGGTCAAAGAGGTCGGCAACTCCTTCGCTGTCATCCAGGTTGAAGTAGTAATCCTGGTCGTTAGGTGCTGGAGACAATCGCAGAAAGTCTGCGTGAGGAGAAAAAAGTGCACATATTTGTAAATCATTCACACTACGACCTAACTATCTACTTGGGACAGACTGGACAAAATAGTTATACTGGTATTAAACAGAAGAAGAGAGACATAGTAGAGATCAATTAAAGTGACCTTCAAGACAGATTCTATATATGGCTTCCATTCCATCCCCAGCATACTGCATTGGTGGTGGACAAGACAGCAATTTGTAAAGTTACAAACAACTTATGAGCGACTGGTGATCAGTTCTGATGTGCTATACTTATCAGAATTTCCATAATTCAGCACAAGAACTGATCACCAGTCGCTCGTAAGTCGTTCATAACTTTACGAACAGCTTTATGAAACACCCCCCAGGTGCACGCCCCCTCTTTATTATTTTTTTTAAACAGAAGAAATTAAAAAAAAAAATGGGGGCGGCATGTGCGCCCCCCTTTAATTTTGTAAAGGTGCCTCCCCTTTACGGAATTCTTGGATCCGCCCCTGTACGAGAGGTGCACCAGAGTATCATCAGAGGGAATACATTTGTGGATTCTGTTTACATTGCAGTGGCCCAATGACAGAAATTGTCTAATACTGCTGACAAAGCTTTTTCATGATGTGCAAATGCACAAAAAAAAAAAACATCCAGCATAAAAAGTTTCAAGTATTATGCACTCACTATCAAAGAGATTTTTGAACAAATACATGTGTCATCATGCAAAGAAACTGGTTACTAAGTGGTTTATTCTAACATTGCTGCCTACAAGAGTGCATATTTATTAGAAAATTCAGTAACTTACATATTTTCTCCTTTTTTTTCACAGCATTAACATTTATTTCCAAGCCTTAAATTTTGGAAAACTTCACATTTACAGAACATCAGAGACTCTGGCAGCATGTAAAACAATGCATCTCAGGCGGTTGTTTTCTTTTCTTTTTTTAAAAATATAATTATCATTATATGGGAAACATTGTGAAGCAGTGCCTTTAATACAGTTTAAAGCAAGACACTCACGATCTGTGTCAAGGTCGTCAATGAATGTACCCTCCTTGCATGGATTAAACAGCATGTCTGGATGCAAGTCTTTTAGGCTCTCTGAGGAAGAAAATGAAGACAGAGGGAGAAAAAAAAAGTTAAATTAGTATGTACTGAGCTTTGAGAAGCCCCACTACAAGTTTCATAATCACAGCAAATGTACAACATTAAACAAAACAGATTATCATTACTTTCTTTTTCTATTCCTCATGACTTCCCACAGAAACAAACACAGACTCATTTGATTAGAGCATGGAATTTCAGCTATCAGATATGTTACACAGATTTGATACCCAGGGTTGCAGGCATCTTTTGTTGGTCAAGGTTAAAGTTCAAGATAAAACTACTTACTAACATGCAGACACATTCAAGGTACAAATTTCATTGAGGGGCTTTTTAACTATTTAACTGACATGAAATCACACTGTGTCTGCAGTACCTCTCGGAGCACAGGCACAGGGGAAAAAATGGCTACGAGATTTTCTATTTTCATTTTCCTTCTTGTCTCAAGAGGAAATAAAACACTGCCTGCAGATATTTGAGAACTCAACAGACACGTAAGACCCAGCAGTTTTGGATTGCGTGTGTGTGTGTATGTGTGTGTGTGTGTGTGTGTGTGTGTGTGTGTGTGTGTGTGTGTGTGTTTGGAGAGACAGACAGACAGACAGACAGAGCAAAAATAGACAGGAAACAGAGCTAGGCAGAAATTCACAGCTGCTGACATTTACAAAAACAAACCAAAAATGTCACGGGAATCTTTTTGGTGAAAACAGAGAATGTGAAGAGCATAGCAGCTGTAACAGAGAAAACCCTGCAAAATTTCCCATTCTGTTTTCTCATCAAGTGTCCTTTGGCTGAATTATCATTAAAATAATAAGACAAAAATATTTGGGATGATATAAAATTGTACAAATATTCTCATTTGTGATTTCATAAACAAGCAAAACTCTCCCAGCACTCAGAATTTGTGATATAGTTTTCACTTTTTAATGACATCATGTCACATAGAGGAAATGTGGAGACTATGCAAATCTATCTGCCACATTCATAATGTAAACACTCTTGAAAGAGAATGCAAGGTAAAGAGGCATTAAATATAGAAAGAAAACTAGTGAAATCTGCAACATGACATTAAATCCCTTTAAAGGGAAGCAGTCCTGAGATTTTCACTGTACTGATAATTAAGAAGAGTAAAAAATATAAACTTTCACCAATTTATACGCTTGAACATCAAAAATTGTCTCCGTACGCGATTTTTGAAAAATAATTCCTGCAAGCGATCGTGAAAGAGCCGGCAAAAAGATGCTACGTAGTGCATGCCCTACTCACCAAGTTGACAGCCGTGCCTCTAAAAACCAATTTAACTGTTCAAATGATTAGTTGCAATTTTATCATATAATGTGAAAGTTTGTGGT
Source organism: Diadema antillarum (assembly GCF_040938485.1). NCBI lineage: Eukaryota > Metazoa > Echinodermata > Echinoidea > Diadematoida > Diadematidae > Diadema > Diadema antillarum. The sequence continues at coordinate 39,457 of NW_027272399.1, forward strand.
TTTATAATTTCAAACAAAATATTTCAAGCTTAGATATATATAATTTACGAAAAATTAATATTGTAAACATAAATTTATATGTATTTTTAAACCAAATATACCATGAACTTGACATCAAATAGGCACGATCGTTTTCTAGCTTCCGTCCGTGTTGCATACTTCTTAGCGTAGAAACCACTCTCGCGCGCAAATCCTTACCATACCAATGTATACATACACAGTACACTCGACTCCGTCCAGTCGATTTTGGCATTCAAACCGAAGATAACCTGTGCATGAGAGAGTCAAATTCTTCAAAGAAAATATTGTTTGTATCTCAATATTTCTGTAAGTAGTCAGATAATCGCCTTTCCTCGAAAAAAAAAAATATGACGTGAGCCGGGAAGGGTAAACACAGGGGGTCGTAGGGATATGATTTCGCTCCACTTTGCCGTGCATGTCCAGTCGGCGGCACTGGCAGCAGCTAGCTCAGTGGCACTGTACTGCAGTCCAACCCCGGCTGCAGGCCCACGGTAAATTAAACATAGCTAGCCACTTTCCTTACCTCTCTACGCTTTTTTCCCTGGGTTCTCTTCGAAGTCGATGCTCGAGGTGTTTCTGTTTTATAACTCATGTGAGCAAATGGTCAGGATTGCATCTGGTTTCAGGAGTTTTCTCGATTTATAACCGAGGGCCACAGCCTGCCGGTCCACGTAAAAACATCGCTTCACAAATTGTCCACTCCCAGGTAGGTCACAACACGATTTCGAGATTTTGTAGGCCCTAAGTTTCTTATGTTCGGCATCGTTGTACCGATATTTCCCAGCCATACAGCTCACCTTTCACGATACTTTTGTTGGTCTGGGACGGAAAAAAGGATTTTCCTGGGAAATTTTCTGCACGATTCGAGCAAAACTACTGATGTAAGATAGCCTGACCAGACGACGCTGAATGCGGTCGCCCCTGTAGTGTACTAGCAGGCCTGTGTAGAATCGTTTCTACCTACAAATATGTACACTCTGTACGTACTATAGAACATGCATGAGCGGCGACAGGTAGGGCTGCAGCTGCGCTTGAGACTGGAAAAGTGCGAAGGGCAAACCGCGTACGGGGTGCGTACGCGTATCTACCGTAGATCTATCATCTAGTTGTACCGTCCACACGTGCGAATATAATACACAATACATACACACACACAAACACACACACACACACACACACACACACACACACAACGTAGAAACAATGTCAAATACGAGTCGGAGTAGCCACCAACGTCTTCATGCATCCGGGTAAACTAGGGAGCGTACGGATAACGAGCAGAACACTGCTGGGAAGAGTTGTGCATCGACGACGTATGACTCTCCGCCAAGACTTGCTCATTAGCATATTCACCATGCAGAGTCACACTTTTTCAACCAAAATGTACGAGCTTATTTGGTGATTTTAAAGTTTGTTTTTGGTGAAAGTAGTTCATTGGAGGTACCAACAACAACATATTTTTTTAAATTTCGTGAGGACTGTGTCCCTTTAATGTGTCACTGCTAATACTGCAAATCGAATACCAACTCTCTTTTGTGATATGGGGGCTTGATTTTTCTCCCAACATGAAAAATAACATTATTCCTACAGAACTACTATTGGTAATTGTTTCAAAACATACATGTATCACCATCATACTACACACACACACACACAATCGGAGTAGAATCATAGGAAGGTGCTGCAAGGTATACATACATATTTGCCTGTGACAATTTTGTTATGTTTTGAGCAATGTTTCTGAATCAGACAATGTTGAGTAGCAGTTGTTCAACTATTGTTCAACTTAACATAAAAATACTATAGTTTCATGACTTCATCACAAAGGCAAAATTGTTGCTGACAGTTTGCTCTCTCAAATGTGAGGAAAGTTTTGCTCCGTTTTATTTTGCTACCACTTTTGGTACCCACACAAATACTATCAACTTAGTATAACCAAGTTAGCAGGGCTCAAAAGTGCCACTACCTGGACTGGCTCCGTTTAAGCTGTCATCGACCTCCTCCTTGATCTTGATTTCGACATCGGTGACCATGGGCTCCGATGCTGCACTAATGGACACCGGGATAGGATCGACCGCTGGCTGCTGGGTGACCAACCCTGCTGGCTGAGGCTGTGGCACCGCTGCAACAACGTTCCCTGCTGAAGAGACAGCGGAAATTGGCTTGAGATTGACAGCACAAGGTGGGAACTTCAAAGCTCTAGACTCACATGCTAACTAGTGATACAATGTATCTCACTCTTGCAGACCCTCTCCTTTCTTTCCTGCCCTTATGACTTAACCTTATTTTAACTGGGGGGGTCAAATTGACCCTCCCTCAACATTTCACGCCACGATTTTGCAACGCGCAAAGATTTTACCGCGTCGTTTCATGACTTTTTTTATTGAAGTCTCCCGCATATTTTGAGACCAAATTTGCGACGTCCAGGTACACCATTCTGAAGTTATGTTATATGCATGTCAACCCAAAAAACAGCTCAAATTCATGATATCATGTGCAAATCCAATGCAAATTGTGTTTTTTGGTTAAATTGATATAAATTAGATTATTTCAACTTTTAACCATTGAAATTAATCAATTCTAATGCAGATAAGCTTGAAAGTGCCTGCAACAAATTTTGGCAAAAAAACAATAGAAAACAAAAGGTCGAAAAAACACTAAAATACATAAGAAATTAACAAAACAATAAAAAACAAAAGAAACTGATTTTGATTGTGCTATTTTTTTACAACAAAGTTGTTTGATGGGTCTTGAGGAACTCTGACACAAAAATTTAGCAATCCTTCAGTCTTTTTAATGGAGTTATAGGTGAAAATATGATTTCATGCATAAATTTGCATAATTAATTTATTAAAGATAGAAAGCCAATATTTGTCTATTGTATGACCATGTAATCTTGTAGTTGACATCCGGCTCTATCTTCAGGCAAAATTTCGGTGGCCGAGATCTGAAGGGGGGGTCAAATTGACCCCCCCCCCCCCCCCAGTAAAAACTTGGTCTCAAATAGCCCAGTTAAAATAGGGTTAAACGTTTGCACCACCTGCAGTCTCAAGTTCTGACGTTTCTTTTGTGCCATATACATGTTCTTTAACCTGCCGTAAACATGATACTGTCAAGGGTAGCAAATCATATTTTGGGGGCAAAATGGCTTAATTTTAAGTTTTGTGGCACTCTTTGAATTGTCAGCATAAATGTGCACTTACTCCTTATTAATATCAAGCTAAAGAAATACTTCTAATCTTTGCAATAATAACTTCAAAAATAATATCTTTCAAATTCCAAATTTAGAAAATGGCCACAAGGTTCTTGAACAAAAGAATGCATTTCTGTCATTAAAGGACAAGTTCACCTTCATAAACATAAGAATTGAGAGAATGTAGCAATATTAGTAGAACACATCATTTAAAGTTTGAGGAAAATCAGACAATCCGTTCAAAAGTTATGAATTTTTGAAGTTTTTGTCCAGTACCCGCTGGATGAGAAGACTACTGCAGTGTATGAATAACTTAGATGTCACATGCGTACAACAATATAAGAAAAATATAAAGAGAATTTCACAAAATTCCATCTTTTGAAAAAAGTACACATTCCCCTGACTCATTACCGACAAATGTTATGGGTAATATTATTCCCCCTGCCTTTAGAAAGAGGCAAGTCAAGTGCTCTTTTATTATGCGAAAAAAGTGAAAATATGTTGAATTTCTTTTACATTTTCTTTATAATGTTGTACGCATATGACTCACAAGCTGTAGTATTCTCCTCATCCAGCGGTTCCAACACAAAAATTAAAAAAATTCATAACTTTTGCATCGATTGTCCAATTTTCCTCAAACTTTCACTGATGTGTTCTACTAATATTGTTGCTTTTTCTCAATCCTTATGTTTATGAAGGTGAGCTTGTCCTTTAAGATTTCAAATTCCCTTTCCCTTTTCCTATTATGCTTCTGAATTGCCAAAAGATGTGATACATAAACTCAGTAGCCCTTGTCTTACAATGTTTGTCTGTTTATCTCTTATGACAATACCTGCATTATATTTTGTGTCGCCTCATACTCTCAATAATGACATCACTTTAACATGTCTAATTGATTTAATCAAACAAATAAATACGCTTACTGATATTACATCAACAAAGAATTTCAAATAGGCACCATCACTTTTTGCAGCCCTGAACTAAATCCTTGCATGTTGTATCATAGTGCATGGCAAAGGCCATGAGTATTAGAATCAGAAATGATCTTGTTTGCATCTCTTGGATTGGAAAATGATTTTCTGAACACCACAGGCTTTGGCAAGAAACACACGGAAAAGGAAGAGATTGAAGCAGAAGAGAAGGATGGGGGAGGCTTTCATATTATTACCTGATGACTCTGAAGCAACTAGTCTACTTCCTCTCGTTGCCCTCTGGGCAGGAGGGGGTGGCTGGAGGGCGTGGGGTGGTACCGGCACTACCACAGGGCTATTGCTGGACTCGTCTTTGTTGACTAGGAGGACATAGATGGGACCGTTGAAGCTTTTCAGGTGCACCATGTACCTCTTCTGATTGTCTAGACCCTGCAAAGACAACGGACTCTATGGTGAAATTCCTGGCTGTACTTCAACAGATTTGTATTTTAAACTCAAAATTTGCTGCCTTCCTGACAGGAGGAGTCCTTTACATCCATATCATCAGCTTCTGCAGTGCCTCACAAGGATTCTTTGTTGACATCTTGCATTCAATGGATACTTTCTCCTTTTTATTTATTTATTTTTTTAAGAAAATGTGTTCTATTGGATATATGTAAACAAAAACTTGTACTAAATATCTGGCTACTGGTGCCCCTGGAATGTATTTCTTTTTTCCCATCCAGCGTTGGTTGAAAATGGGACTAATACAAGTAAATACAGGGAAATTAATCTGGCTCATAACAATTACATGAAACTCATTCAACATATTCATTTATAAAAGGACAGAGTCTGTAAAGATATTGTCAAGAATGAAAATGAGCAGAGAAAATTCCATTTTTGTTCACTTTCATTCATATTATATATTTCTGGTCAGTTTCCCTATGTTTGAATTTATAACACACTGTATGCTTCACATCTTATTGATTAAACAATACACAAAGAAATAAAAACTTATACATTTTATCTGGTTGTAATGAAATAAATATTCATGGACTGAAAAACTGACAAATTAACCACAAAGAAAAAAAATGACGCTACACGTTGCATCACTAGGGTAGCAGCGACGGGTATTGAGGTATTTTTCAGAGAGGTGCTTATCTTAGTAATGCATTTAATACAATTATAGTTCCTCTATGTGAAACTATTATTACCAGTTTCATTCCACACATTCACCGTGGTTGCACAACACCTTATTGCTACGCCATTCCTTACCCTCTCTGGAACAGGTACTTGAAGCTGTGTTCCTGAAGGTGCTTGTACTGCTAGTAATGTATCTCCCTTGAAACATCGGCACAAATCATCGTGTGTTACATAAGCTAATGTTCACTGCAGTTAAAGATCATCACAGTTGTGCAAGAAAAGTGAGAATTTTACACAGATATATTCGAAGTCTGCATAAATCATCACCACAGAATGTCTCGGATGCTCTTAACTAACCACTCCACTGAGCAAATCATAGCCAACGACAAAGGGCCAATTGATCATGTTGGATAAAGGTTGACAATTGTCGGATTAAAACTAGGTGGCAATGTGATGTAAACAAGGAAAATTGAAAGTACTTTTTGTTCACAATGGCTATTTCAAAGAAATGTGAGTGCACGAGTCCAGTTTTTTTTGTTTGTTTTTTTTTTTTGGTTTTTGTGGGGTTTTTTTAATGACAGTGTGATATTGATCATATCCCATGACTTTTAACAAAATAATTGGCCAGAATTTATAATAAGTAATTTAAATCAATACATGTGATTTGAATTTAATCCATGGACTTAATTCAACTAGCATGAAACAGGCATACTTGTCACATGTGCATGTCAGCACACTTTTATTACTGGATGTCTATTGGCATACACAATCTGTCTATTGGCATACACAATCTGTCTCCTACATTTATTCAGACCAAATTTGCATAATCCATGGACTAAATCTAATGAATTCTGTCCATTACCAGTACAACCACTGGTATGTCAAATTTTCTTACAGATGGTGCTATGATATGACTTTGTTGGCAGTGACATGCTGGGAATGCAAGTTGTTGACATCAGCAATGAGCCAGAGTCATAGTGTATGGATCACATGCTTTATACTTCAGGGGTGTGGCATATTCCAGTTTATGTATCAATTGCCAAGAGATCTGAAGAGCACTGTAATGTTCTTGTTGACATCGGTTGTCTATCAATTGAGAGGAATGAACGATTTTTTGTCTTGAAATCTTTCATTGCTTCCCTTGTAAACTAGCAATTGTCTGATTGCAAAACAATCAGCTTGTTACATTGCAACAATGAAAGAAGAATCCATCCGTTGTAAAAATTAGAATCGCAATGCACAAAACACATGGAATATTTCCTGCATTTATTCCTATCTAAAATGAGACTGAAACAACAACAACAATACTCAAACTCTGACAGCATCTGCTTTCTTCCCCTTTTTCAACTGCTTCTGGAGAGCAATCACATCTGGACCTTGCAAAACTGGCCAAAAGGATATCTGTGATTTTCGACATCGTCGGTCACGTTGCGAATACTCTGCTGGACCCTAGACCTCTGTTGGTCCAGCTCCTTCTCCTCCTCATCCAGCTGGTCAAGCTCATGCTTTAATTCATCTACTCGGTCTGATGCCTCCTTGGTGTTACTGCCCGGTCCACCACCCCTGCAAGTAAAAGAGAGCAGAGACAGGGTTTTAGGGATGTGTCCCACTGCTGCAACACAGCAGGTTGGTCTACTAGTGTGTTAAAATCAAACAGATTTTTCTCAAGTATACAGTGCATGTCAGAAAAAAAAAGGTAATCCAACTTTAAAGGACTACCATTTTATAATTGTCAACTATGGAGAGCACAATGTTGGCTGTGAGGAAAGGCGAACTCTTCCTCTTTCCATTGATACCTAATTGTGTTGACAAATGCCAAGCATGACTGAGCACATCGACTTTAAAGACAACAATGACAAGATGCACTTTTTCCAAGTTTGAGCATTATCATTAAGGAACATTGAATGTTTCCTGAAATGGATGAGATCTGTCAGTGGAAGTGGTCAAATAAAAAGGTCAGCCTGCACAACTGCAAGTTTGTGTTTGGGTTTTTCTCTTACTTTTTATAGTCCATAACCTTCAACATGGCCACCTGTCGCAATACCTGGTCCCACCAACAAAGGCCATCCCACATCATCCATTTTTCTCTGTTCATATTCAACACAAAGCTTGCAGTGACCTGCCATGTCTTGAATACGAACAGGGAAGAAATAATTGGGTGGGTTGGCCTTTGTGGGAGTGACCAGGTCACCCCACAGGTGGCCATGTTGGAGGTTCTACCCTAAACACAAACCTGCAGTCATGCAGTCACGTATATCCTCAGTTCTCCAAGGTACATGGAATATACAAGCATGACTTCTGAAAAAGTTACATACTTACTTCCATTGAATACTATTTTTAGATTTCTTCTCTATCAGTCCAATGCCTTCAAGAACATTTGTGATGTCATATATCCTTCGTTTCTGTCTCACTGCTAATTGGTCTGCGGCCTGCAAAAAAACAAACAACATAACTAGATGAATAAAAAAATTAATGAATAAAATTGCTTGTATAAGAGTAACATTTTTCATTTCCTAATCTCTTACGAGGTTCTATATCCTGGGCCCTGTTGCATAAAAAGATGAAATCAAACGTAAGTCAGAAAATCAAACATTTGCAATTCACCAGGCATCAGCCAATCACGATTGAGTATTTCAGAGACTTATGTTTAATTTTCTGACTTATGTTTGATCTTACCTTTTATGCAAAAGGGCCCTGGGTTACCAAACAAGAGACCCGCAGGTCTAGCGCTCACCTGAGTATTGCAAGTTCACCTTTCACACAGTCACTAATCTAAGTTACACACAGCTCTACCAAAATTTGACCTGGCATTCTCAAATAGAAGATGAAAATGCACAATTAGGGCCTAAATTCGGACCCCCCCCCCCCTACTCATAGTACAGTTGAACCTCTCTTATCCGGCCTCCCTTTATCCGGATCTCTCTATCATACGGACGCAATCTCGCCGTGATTTTTTTTTTTTTTTTTTTTTTTAACAATTACGGGAGGAAAGGGGGATTCCCAACTCCTTGAGAACTCCTACACAAACACACATGAATTACATATTACTACCAACATCATTACCATACATTACATCAAATTTCCTTCCAAATTGCTTACCTTCAGACATTTTAACATCCCCAAACATCCCCAAATGTAACAATGAAAGGGTTGCAGTATACACATTACTACATGTAGTCCTACAATGGGCTACATCAGTACAAGTGTATGTTAATGTACATGTATAAAGCATTGAGTCTCCCGTATCCGGCCAAATCCCGTATCCGGCCAAATCCCCTATCCGGATGAGCCCCGGTCCCGACTTGTCCGGATACGAGAGGTTCAACTGTATCAATTTTAGCTCTATCACTTCTGGTTCTAGAGAAGAGCACTTTTTTTAAATTCCTTAATTGGGCGGGGGGGGGGGGGGGGGGGGGGGGGGGGGATGGGATTGGGGCCCCCCTGGAGCCTCCCTGGTGCCCATTTAAACAAATTGAGATTGTAACCCCCTAGGGATGCTACCTGCCAAGTTTGGTGAACATCCATCATGAGGTTTTCAACAACATGAAAATGTACAATTTAGGCCCCAATTTGGACCTCCCCACCCTCCCCCAGCCTGCAAGGGGGCACCCCTGGATCTGCTATGAACAAACTTGAAACTACAGTCATTAATGTACTAACTCATAGTATTAACTTAGCTCTATCCCTTCTGATTCCATAGATTTTTAAAGATTCCTCAATTTTGGGAGGTTTGGGTCCCTTGGGGCCCTCCAGGTGGGACACAATGCCCATTTGAACAAATTGAGATCCTAACCCCCTGATGCTACCTGCCAAGTTCGATGAAAATCCATCACGAGGTTTTCAAGAAGAAGATAAAAATGTACAATATAGGCCCCATTTGGACCCCCCCCCCTTTCACAATAGGTGCATTTACACATACAAAATAGTGGGACAACGATCGTGATCCAAATCTCCCAATTTTTTGCAAGTGCTCACATTGATAGAAATATCCCGCTAACTGGCGTACACAGTACGCTTCACTGCATGCAGTTCTCTTTGCCCTTTGTTCTTGCATGTCACAGTGGCATGGTGCACATGCTGTTGTGATGTGTGTTTTGAATGATGGGATATAAAATCTCAAGATTATTCGATCCAGCATTCACATGGTCACTGCAAGGCAAAATACAAGATAATTCAGAAATAATGCACGATTTCTTGGGATTGCATTGCGATGATGATTGGACGATTGGTGGGATTTTTTTATGTCCACACGGGAAAAAAGTCTGGAGATTTTGATCGCAATGCAAATCACAAGATTTGTATCCCTCTATTTCGCGTACGTGTGAATCTCACAAATGACATTACAGTGGTATCCATAAATCTATTTACTGCTCAAAATGCTGTATACTGTAAATTGTTAAATACTGTATTCAATGTCAACAGACTCTGACATGGAACATTCTTCAAGATGTAATGTTGGAATGAGGGCAATTTTTCAGTTGCCAAATGTTAATGCAAAATTTTGAGTGGTTCTAAAACAAGGTGTAATGACGGCGGACTGGAATGCTTTTATCTCATAGGCAAAATACAGTGAATTGGGCCGTTTGCTTTTGTAGCAGTATACCAGATTTATCTCTCAGAGTGAGCCACAGAATCTCACGCTAAGCACAACTCAAGGGCACTTGCTTGTTAGGACATACATGCCTGCTTGCCTGGCTAGACAGATATCTGTTAAGTGCCTTGGTATATATGGTGTCCAGCACTTTTCTACATGACAGTCAGTGGAGTGTGTTATGACAAGAGAGATCACATGTCAAACAAACACTCCCCAAAGCCTTGCAACACAGACCTCCAGTACAAAGTTCTAAATATTTTCTGTTTTTTTTTTTTCTTTTTCCTCCAACTGATTAAATGACATTCCCATGTATTCTTACAATCCAGTAAGAATTGCAATGTGCATACCACAATGCAGGATTTCATGATCAAGAGGTTTCATGCAAATGGCTGTATGAAATGACAAGAGTTATAAATGTCATAGTCTTTACCGGTAATTTCCTTCATATTTCACTGTTAAAAAATGGCTTAACTTGAGCTGACTTGTTCTTAAAAGAGAATTTTTGAGTTTTCAAATGGGTGTGTAATGATTAACCAACAAGACAAAATATAATCCTCTCTTCTCTCTTTCTTCTTATCTTAATATCATTTGAAGCGTGTCATGTTGTTCAAGACGATTGTACAGTATGTCCCCAAAAAAATTACAAGAGGACCCCCCGCAATGATATCTTTAAAAATAGTGAATCGATCTAAATACAAATTCAGGGTATGAAACTATAACTCATTGCCCACATCTTACAGAAAACCCCATTCGACTTGCTTCAGTGGTCAAAGAGAAATGAGCAATTTTGTAGAGGATGTTGGGAATCTCTTTTGTCCAAGTTCTGTCTTTTATTCACGCACTAGAGCATTGAATTGCTAAAATTGGAAAAATTAGACTCATGACATGCTTTACAACAATCTACATTTCTCTGTGACCGCTTAACCAAATTGAATGAGGTTTTCTGCAAAATAGAGCTAAGATGTTATATTTTAAGGCCCCGAAGTAGCACTTAGACAGGTCGATCATTTTGGATGTTATCAATTCGAAAATTTGATTGTAATTTTTGAGGGACATACTGCAGTATGTCCCACAAAAATTACAATAAGATTTTTGCATTGATAACATCCAATATGATTTTTTTTTTCAATGCTACTTCAGGGTCTTAAAATATAACATCATAGCTCTATTTTGCAGAAATCCCCATTCGATTTAGTTAAGCGGTCACAGAGAAATGGGGATTGTAGTAAAGCATGTCATGAGTCTGATTCTTCCAAGTTTAGTACGTCGATGATTTTGTGTGTGAACAATAGACAGAACTTGGACAAAAGAGATTCCCGACATCCTCTGCAAAATTCTTCATTTCTCTTTGACCACGGAAGCAAAACGAATGGGGTTTTCTGTAAGATGTGGACAAGTTATAGTTTCATACCCTGAATTTGTATTTAGATTGATGCAATATTTTTAAAGATATCATTGCGTAGGGCCCCGTTGTAATTTTTTTTGGGACTTACGGTATTTTGTGTGCTTATACACCATGTTGCAGATATTCAAAATATATGTTTTAATATTGAAGGACAGACTGTGCACCAGAGGTTTTCAAAAGTCATCTTTACTCGGAATCGACGTTCAAGAAGTTGGTCTATTCTTCAAAAAACTAGCTGATAATAACTTGTGTGTGTGTGTATGTGTGTGTGTGTGCGTGTGTAAACAATGAACCTTGCTGGAAAACTGCAATACAATTTAGTATGACATGCTATTTTACTAGTGGCTACCAGTGCCATTGCATTAAATGCATATTGCAGCTTATATAATTTGCATACCGTGGGGTAATTGTGAAAAAAAAGGGGGATGGCAAAAGATAAACATTTTTAAATATCATTGTTAAAGCTCAAAGAAAAGACCAAAATAACCACCTCAGCTATATTCTGTGCTAGTTTTTGCAGTATCTAGTCCCTATCCATCACAAAGACATTCCCAGTTCTATCATTCTGAGGAAAGGCCTTCATTTCCTACCCGTACAATATATAGTACCAGCTTATGAAAAGAATCTAATATTCACAGTTGAAAAGGGACACACAAACTGTAACTTCTTCTTCTCAGTGAACTATAACAAATCATAAGATATTTCTAAATTTAATAACAGACCTAAATAATGGATAACAGGAATACAATTTTTGAATTGCTCTGGGTAAATCACATATACAACAGCTTGAAATGACAATTTATGCACTATAAACAAAGATATTGCACTGCACACAATTATTTTTTTAGTGTCAGAATAATCTAAACTTATGCTCAAGTCCATTTCAACAAACTTTGCTCATCACTGTGATATCTCATTCCCATATAAATGCACGCTCTTATCAATATGCCAGCTCAGAGGACTAGAGATTTTTCTATTATTTTCTCATCACAAAAAAACAAACAAACAAAAGAAACTGTACAAGCTGGAACTGTTGCATGCTGACATTTTCATGAATGGCTACTTGTTGAGATACTTCTGTAAGTCACTAATTTTGCACTTGCAAAGGTCTACTAATTGTTATTTCACCTGTCACAAAATAAATAAGAATGAGTTACAAGTGACAATACTCCAAACCATAGTACTATCTTTACTTGATGATTACCTGTACCTAAACAAATAGGGTGTTCTGCATTCATGGTGCTGTGTACAAAGTACTGGCATCTTATTATGCCCCATGGGCCCAAATATTAACACTGAGTAAATAATGGCCCTTGCAGCCCGCTAGACTTACAGGAGTTACTTTAAAAACCAGAAACATTCGCGGCATGAAATTTTTTTGAATTGGAGCTGAAGGCATTTTTCGCAGAATGAATCTTTCGCAAATTGCCACTGGTATTCAGTGCATTGGGTAAACAAACACTTTTGTGAATCTTGGCTCCACACAAAATTTGCCAAAGTTTCATGTTATTGTACACCATCTATCAATGAAAATCTCTGGTTTAACAGTAGACTTACTAGCTACATTGTGCGTGTGATCCAGCACTGGCATGGCTTGATTTTTTTTTCTGTGTTTTTGAAATTCTTGCTTATCTTTATATTTGTTCTTTGTTTTTGTGGTTTAAAGGTGATTCCATGCTATGTACAGAATTACGCCTGTGCTTGCGCAAGCTTGCTCTAAAAATCCCACAGCTTGCATGGCTTGCACACTGTCTGCACTGGATGCAGTGGGACGCTTGCACAAAAGGCGCCCCAAGGCTAGTGGATGGCAGAATTCATGGAGAAAGTGAACCTCTGTAATACTGGAACCTACAAAGTGATAAGTTTGCTGACAAATTTGAGTAGATCTACCCAGCTACTCTATCAGTGTGGAACAGTAGTTTGAAATATATGCACAAGATCAGGTTAGTTCTGATTTTATTCTCCTCCATACAAATATTTGTAAAATGATGTCAGACTTCACTTTCAAGGGCTGATTTGTGCATGGAGAGGCGAGAGCCACAGAAAAGAAGCACCAAAAATGTTGAGTTGGATCATCAGGCCAACAGGTGCGGCAGCCCTGCATTGAGCGAACCCACTGGCACCTGGTTTAGGTGGGTTGCTGCACATTGGTCGATTGAAACTTGATTTTTGTCAAAAAGCACACAGATTTTTTTCTTCTTTTTGTCATGGAGTGTGGACATGTGTGCAGGGAATAATTTTCCTGGTATTGCATCGCAATTTGCTATGCATTTTTACACCACTGCTATACAAACTAACTTTTGTGTAGCAGTTTTCTTCCATAGAAGTGTACAGGATAAAAATATAAATGAAATGTTCATAAGCTGAAACTGCTAATCAAATATGAGTTGGAAAATTATTCCCTGTGTGTGTGTAACAACAAAAAAAAAAAAATCACTGTGGGAACTTGCGACAATTTATATGTCAGATGTGAGTTGGATGATAAGTGAACAGGAAGCCTCCCTCCTGATGAGTATCTCACCCCAAGGGCCTCATAAGCACCCAAGCCACGCTCATGAGGAGGAGGGATTCTTATATGAGCCGGAGCCCCCCTCATGAGCAGGTTTCCTGGACTGACATTTGGTTCTGGAAATCCCTGCCAATCTGAAACTGACTCTGTGACTGGATTTAACTTAGTAAACCGCATGATGTGAACAGTTGCTGCCTCAACAATGATTTCTGTCACAATGATAACAATAATTCACAATATTAATAACAGAGTAAAATACCCCGTTTGCAGCAGTTTGAGGGTTTTTCCACACTGTAAACAAATTGGGCAAATTATTTTCAACCATTTCATATGATATAGACTAGATTATTGATACGCACTATTGTCATCACAAAAATATGACCAATGACAAATGAAGTGGTCAAGATTGACCCAGGTCTGCCAACATTCCCACATCCAAATCAGGGAGATTCCACACAGCAATCAGGGAGATATCTGTGTGTTACATGCATTTAAACGGGCGAAAATAATTCCCAAATCAGGGAGATTTTAATATTCTCTTATTCAGACATGAACACATTCTGACATTTTCAAGGAGAGTCCTGCAGAATCAGGGAGACTTAGCAGCTCTGCAAACCCGGCACCTCGTTTGCCGAAATACGGCAGTAGTAGGTAGGCTTGCGGCATGATGTACAATTCCTATGCAAAATGCGTGTGCTCCACAATCTTCTGCTGAATGCCTTCACATGGCTCGGGAACATTGCATAAGCGCCAAGTCCCATTGTGAAAGCACGTGAAAATAGCTGGTGCACATGCACCGAATGCAAACAGGGCAGGGATCGCAATTCTGCCCGTGTTGTTGATGTCTTTCTTGTATTTTTTTTCTCATTTTTTTAATGGTAACATCCACTTACAGAAAGAATGGGGGCCCACGTTAGTTTTCTAAATCCACGAACATCACTACCTCATCAGGAAAACAAAACAAAAATCACTTTTGTCAAGAGATTGTGCTCATTTTATCAGTTGATTTTTGTAGATTGGTAGTGTGCTAGAAAATGTGTGGTTACATGTATAAAGTGTGTCGCTGTGTTTAGTGGTATTTACAGTGTATATACAGATATGGTATAGACCTTATGCATTGACGTCATCACTCGCTTGACAACCAATCGCGACGCCATCTTAGGAGGCAAGCGAAGTCCTTGACAACGCACGCGTGCAGCTAGCTATATGCTTTTCTTACATGCATTACCAGCGATTGCGATTGCCTCACTCGCCGCCAGTCCCCAGGCCAGTTGTTCGTCTCTACAACTGTTCGGTATTCTACATTTTAGACCCGACCTCTTTTTCGCCCCAATATACATGCACCTGCTGAAGCATCTATCTGCTCAATCAAAGAGGAAAAAAAAAAAAAACAGGGACAGAATGGCTACTATGTCAAAACTGTCAAAATATGTAGTGGAGTTGACCTATACAAACCGAAGGCAATGATGCTGGCTCCTGTAGGATGCGCTGCCAGCGGTCGCGCACAGATCAAACGTTACGATAAACCAAATTTCAGACAGTTTTTTTACATTCAAACAAGTTTGACATGACATGACACATTATGCAGCAATATTTGGGTTAACTTTCTCACATTGTGCAATCGAAATACTCACAGTAACTAGAGTATTCCTTGTTTATATGATATCGCAGAAATTTGTATCCATATCGCAACATCGCCGTTCGCTAGCTGTAAGTCGCCATTTTGAATCTGTTAGCCAATCACATGCGAGGTGCGTGTATTAATAAAAAACACAAAGAAATCTACCTCGCATGTGATTGGCTAACAGATTCATATGTTGAAGAGCTGTTACGACTGCTGGTAGTTGCATCTTTTTTCATGAAAATTCTACCAAAATGTTGATTGATATATATCATTAATCTGGTGAGTGCAATGCATACCTGAAATGTTGATTTTGCTATACAAGTTTAAATTTGCCGATCTAGGGCTGTGAATTAGATGCAATCGAGAAGGGTGAGGTACCTCACCCAATTCTCCATAGAGACAGTGGTTAAGAGCTTCCTCAACAGCGTTGTATACGTTAGTAGCAGCTTCCATCTGTCTACGGAAGAGAGCGATAACGTCAAAAAAAAAAAAATAAAAGACTCCTCCGGACAGACGGATCTTTCTGTCTTGTTGCATGCCAGCTACAAGCAGATCTTGAAACTCAAGACAGTAAAAGAAACGTCAATGCTGTGTGTAAATGCACGTAGGGCCTACCTCGCGTATAAAATCAAGCTCTAGCAACGCTTTGCTTGCCCTCTGAGGGAGGGCGCCCTTCAGTTGCTAAGACCGTGTGACGTCATATGCATAAGGTCTATTGCTGGACAGCATGGTAATTCCAGACACGTACATTTTTGCGCACTAATGACATTCAATATGCGCGAGACTTTGTAGATTAAGACTTTGTAGATTAGCCTCATAGAACGCTGTATGGGCCGAAATCGCAAAAAACGTGAAGAAATTCACATTTTACCCCAAATTTAGAAGTTGTCAATTTTTCTCAAGGTTTTATCGCGTGAGCTGTTCAATATGTTCAAGTTAGACATTTTACCATAAAATACGAAATTTGAGCCTCATTTGCCGATTTTTCTTTGTCGTCCACTTGGTAAGAATGTGTACCCGTACAGTGAATCGTGGGTATGAATTGTTTTCTGGCACAGGGAGGGATAAGGTGCGACAGACATCGATTATTCCATTACAAAAATCATGTCTGAAATTATAATGCGATTATACACCGCGCAAAAAGACAACTTTTTGGAGAGGGGTATATTTGAAGTTTATCTTCCAAAAATCGGAGTGAATAATTTTCATAATTTTGCCGAATTTGTAATTTTCAGGACTTTGAGAATAACTGGTGCTATTTTTGACCGAAATTTCATCTTCTGAGTACGGAATTCTGAGCCACAAAAAAAAAAAAAGCGTGCGCTGATACGATCAACTCTCCTATATTTAATACCAATGTTGAACCTGCCGTGAACGAGCGCTCAGCCGCAAACTGCCACAGTTTCTCTCCAGCCGCTAGCACATTTATTATCACATGAACATGAAACAGACACCTCTTAGTCTAAGCGCTGGGGGAAGAAAAAAAAAAAGAAGAAGAAAGAAAGAAGATACAATTTCAGAGATCGTTGTGAGTGGACCCTGAAGAACTGTATTGTATAGACACATCTAGACACTATATCATTATAATTTAGCCATACCACTGTTCAATAAACAAAGAGGTTTAAATAACATTTGTCTAACATTACTATTTTATTGAGTCTAGCTTATTAATCATATTAGAAAGTCTAACGCGTTAGGCCCTGGTTCTGCCCTGCTGATCTGATAGTGATAGAGTGGATTATACATATTAACTGTTACAGGGCAGAGTTCAAGATCTAACATTGTTAGATTCTATTCTATTTCTACCGTAATTCTGTGCCATAACTAGTGATAGATAAGTCATAGACTAACTCTTATCAATGGGGCATAACTTGATATTTCTGGCAGTTAAAATCCAAACAGGACTTCACATCATATGCGGGGATGTAGAATCAGTTGCACAAAGAGGTACTAGTATACCCTCTAGAGACGTGAACATTGTCATTGATTGGACCAACTCTCAACATTCCGATACACACACGGCCTTGGACGGCGGAGGAGTGTAAATCGAGACTACCTGTTGTGTTGCTGTCTATTTAAAATCCGTGATCAATGTACGAACACAGCGATGAATGGTTGATTCAATGGCGAGGCGCACGCAGAGTGCATGCACAATGTCCTGCACAAACGCAGAACTCACGAGCACACCGCGAACGATGTAGGGCATTTGCCCCACTACTATGCGCGATACCACAGGAAAACCGAGCTAAATCGTAGCAAAGGACACCTCTGTTTACGCTAAAAATTGCTCACTTACTTGTTTAAGATCTAATACCCCATCTGGTGCTTCTTGAAGGAGCCCAACAAATTTTGTGGTGAGCAAGCCCAAGCTCTTTTCGTGTCTGCTCAGCGGCGTGTCTACAAGAGCAGCCATGCTTTCTCTCTACGGCCGAACCGTTATTCGCCCGTTCGTCAGTGTGCCGTTCGTTCGAAGTGTGTTTGATTGTGCATTGGGCATTGCACACACAGTATCGACCCGACGCATGCGATGCCTGCGGAGCGTGGGACAGTAGATGGCAGCAGAGCAAATTAATTGCGCTTGGCTAGCGTCATGTGTCGTCAGGGTGACGGGGTGACGAGGTGACGAGTACACGAATCTCGGCTTTCAACATTTCGGGTTTCTCTCACTTTTTACCAAACTGTGCACGAGCTGAAGCAATCGACTTGATACATACCTGCTTTACGAGTCATGCGAACCTTGAACCTTGAACTTGAAGTATTAATCCCTTTCAGCAGCTCCTTGGAACTATCCCGGGATGGTGTCCTCTCTCAATGTCACGACGCTGAAAGGCTAAAATCTGAAATCCACCACCCCACCTTACCATCACACACACAAAGACGTCATGTCTTTTCAGTCAATTGTCTATTGCTTATGTTACATATTATAGTCATGTTTTCTGGTTTAAATCAGTCACTGCAGAAAAAATACTGTTTACTGGTAATGTGGTACTTTAAGGCATGAATTTTTAGCGCATTTGTGATCTTGTTTGGAATGAAATTCAACTGCATGTTCAACTTGGCTTTAACGAATGAAGTAATATTAGGAATACAGAATGGTGAAGGTTTCATCAGATTTCTTAGTGTAAGAAAGGTTTTCAAAAATCAGTGATATTGTACTCCCAACCATATATTATCTCCTCATCAGGTTCCCCTTGAAATTCCAAGTCCCACAAGATTTTAGTTTTTGACATGAAATCAGTGAGAATAAGATGTAGCCTTGATTCTTATCAATTCTAATTTTGTAATAACCAAGCAATTATAGCTTTGAGGGGAAAGAGGTTGTATAAGGAAAATCATCCTCCAAAAATATTTTGAATGTTTTGAGTCTAAAAAATTGGGAGGGGTTGTGAGGTGATGAGATTATTGACTCCATCATTTTGCATATACCAGGTATTGTACTGTTCAGAAAAAAAAAAATATGTGAAACTTTAAAATCAAGTTGTCTGATATTACTTAATTTGATTAAGTCAACTTAACCGTGGTATAGAGTTGCACTTCAGATTTGAACTAACACCACAACAGCACAGTACAACATTGCCCTTATATGTGTAGCCCCCCATCATTTCAAACATATATCTTGCACTGACACAGACAACAAATAATGGAGTCATAATACAGATTAAAACACTGCAATAATACCCTATCCTTACGAAGAGGTGCATTGACTCTATCAAATGTGTATAGCTTAATATAATCACATTCAATAAGGGTAAAAAAAACATCTGCAAAATATAGACGAGCTGATTGGATAAATCTATTTTAAGACAAAAGAAAACTAAAGTTTGATGTCTTGACTAACTTCTGTCCAAAGTCTCAAAATGTTACATGATTTAAATGTTTGGTTTTTTTATGAAGCATGTACGTTCATACAAGAATTTGATGTTTATGAACACCTATGGTCTATATGACATACCTTACCTTTTGCAGTTTTGACTGCAATTAAACTTCAAAGGTTATTAGAAAGGGGAAGGGACATCGTCCTCCAACACTTGAAATAAATACATATGCTAGCTCAGAACACAATGACACTCCAACACATAAATTGTGTGAAATCACATGCACATATCAAAATGTAACCTCTTACCTCCCTCATCTTCCAGCAAACATCACAATGATCCAATCACTGAGAGAAACAAAATAAATGGTCAGACAAACATTCCTCTTTTTCTTTTACTTTGCGTACATGGTATTTATTAGAAGTGCTAGAAATCTACAAATCATTCAAGGTTTGATATGTCACAACACTAGAAACAGAAATGGAAGTACGAAGCTGTCGCAATGTGATGATCACACACCAATGATTATTTACAAATGAAAGACTATCGCATGGTAATCATATTATGAAAACAAAGGACAACTAAAGAAATGATTTGATTTGTTCAATCACTAGAATATCTATCTCTTTATCTTTTCACTATGCTAATGGGAAATCTAAATCATAGATCTTGACATTGATCTGTACTCTGAATAAACTTACTTATCAAGGTATGTCAATAGTTTGGATGGATATATTATGCACTGACATTTACAAGTATTGTTCCTTTAAATTGATCTATTGACAAGTAATTTCATATCAAACGTGACTGCAAAGGGTAAAGATACCACTGGTAGATAGGCCAAGCCTATGGTATCAAATACTGTATGATTTCCAAAAAATAATCAGTGGTCTCTATACATGCTGCCATTCAAGTAAAAGAAGAAGAGAAAAATCAACCAAACAAAAATGTGAAGAATGTCTAACTGTCCCTGTCATTTTTTGGATGGTCAAATGGACCGACTCTGAATACATCAAGTCATAAACCCATTGAGGATGGACTGATTTTGCTACAATACACATTTTCCATAGACACTTGCCAGAGTATAATCAGGCGGGACTTATCCTCAAAGGATTAAGAACCAGTAGTGTGTTCACACTACACGGAGTGTAGAACATCTAAAACCTTGTAGGCCTTAATCGAAAAAAAAGCTTGTTATTTAAGATGTTGGTCAGCATATTTCAGGTAACCCATGGTCACATGATTAATGTGCATGGCTCCCCCCCCCCCCACACACACAGACCATACCATCTCTGCAAACCACTTGATCCTGTGATAAATTATGCATTCCTGTCAAAGTACTGCATACTCACATAGGTATTATGAAGAAAAAAAAATACAACCTAGTAGGGCTTCCAAATGGTTCTTACCACAGGGCAACTTTAATTTCTGGTTTCTCCACAGCTTAAAAGTATAAATAGACCACACATACACTTTTAGAAATGACAAAGATGATCACTAGTCTTTTGTTTCATTTGTTTTCTCCAAAACATTGTTCTTTCATCAAAGATCAAATACATGCATCTAGACAGGAATGTCGATGATAAGACAGGTTTGGTTTGTCCATACAATGATTAGCTCAGAATGAAAATATACTACACCTGCATTCTGAAAGATACCACCATGTATTGCAGATACTGGGATATTCGTCTATATACATTACAGAATCATTTTGTAGTCCTCCCTCATTTTGTTGTCCTCCCTCATTTTGTTGTCTCACATACAAAATTCTGTCCAGTACGTTCAAACCAGAGTGACATGCAAAAGTATCAAAAACATGCCAGAGAAGTTGCTCATTTGACCCGAAGATCATCTACACCATCATAAACAATGAATAATCCAAAATATTTATATCACTTTACTGAAAGCTTTCTGTTCATGATTTGTATCGAATGAAATATCACAATATCTTCTTATCAAACTGTAGGTTACCACTTCCCTTACCTGACTTTGCTGCCTAAATACCATATTTTTTTTCACTGGTAAAACACACAGACCAGCATGTGGACCAAGAAAGAGGTCAATAAAGGCATATTCATCATTACCAAACCTTTATGAAATAACGCACAAAATAATGCTTACTAAAGATTAATTTTGATATGTACATAACATTTCCATTAAATATGAAGCAAAAGTCGGGAAGTAATTTCTGAGATAGCTCACATAACAGGATTTACATATCTTAAACTGAAATATCTTCAAACAAAATATGCTTTCTAAATTCATTCATTCTTGTGATAGAAATATCACAAATATTTCCAGGTATATAAATAGAAACTGGTAACTTGAACAGGAAAGAAGTCTTTGCGTGAGCATCAGAAGAAATCATATTCATATTTATATGAATTCATTTATCAGTAGATCACACAATATGTAAAAATATACATCCATTGTGAACACAGTTCATATAGCACAGTTACAGACTACACACTCTTGTACACACATATCAATATTGCATATTTGCATAGCTGATATTACACATACACACACACACACACACATACACACACTCACATTCACACACCCATTCTCTATGTACAGACAGACATTGTATTACTCTTGGAAAATAAACATTGTTTCTCTTAAAGGCAGGAAAGATAATCTGTTTAAATATATCAAAGTAACAAATATATATATCAACACAATTTCTATCAGATATGAATAAAACTTGTACATGACTGCACTTTCCATGCAATTTACATGTAATTCATCATAATTTTATGAGAACAACACGTTAGAAAGTGTGCAAACTGCAAGCATGAGTTTCATTCTTATTCCAATACAAGCAATTCCTTCAGAGGAGGTACCCAAAAGGCATATCTTTTTTTTTTTTTTTAAATTTCATGGCAGCATTCAGAAAAAAAAATTACATTTTGAAAACAGAGAGAAAGACAAATATGCTTTATGTTTGCTTTTAAGCCATATCAGGCTAAAAAAACCCAGGACATCCCTTAGTTGGTTTAAACCTCTAGAGGCCACATATGGGATATCCAGAAGATGATAAAGTTGCTATCATCATTGAATGAATTGAATGCAGTAGATAAAGACAATGATTTCCCCTCTTTAAAATGTTACATAACTTGTCCATTTTGCATTTCTTGTTTGCCAATAAAGAATACCCAATAGTTGTTTTGAGAGCTGTCCATTTGAATGCAATGATGTGGACAAGTGACTGGCCTCTAAGATGCCGTAAATGCATGTGTGGTGGCCTGATTTGGGTTACTGTTTTGCACATAAAGAATGTGTCCTAATGGGACACTAAGAGCACACTGCCTTTGAAATATCATATCTGTGATGAACTGTAGAATTAGCAATGATTTCTTCAGGTAAATATCTTGTCATGTCTGACCAAGGAGATACTACCATGGTCTGACTGAATAATGACTGTCAGTCAGTCAGCTTTATATTGTCCATTTTTGTTCAAATATTTCCTCTGTTCTTTTTTTTTTAACATCGCTAAAATGTTTTCAAAACAATATATTTTAGAGCTTTCGTACCTTGTACATGATGTTTGTAGAACTAAAAAAATGACACCTAATTTATCAATCTCCAATAAGGCAACAAGGTATATATCACATCACACAAAATGACAACTGTGCAACATCATACAAAATGGTAATTATGTAACTGGGTACACATGAAAGATTAACCATATATCACCAAGAGGGAAAAAAAACCAAACTGTCACATAAAAATATTTCTGTATCTAATTAGAAATTACAAGGGTTAGCTATTTCAACCATCCCTTTCTTTAAACACATTAACACTGGGTGATCGCTATTGTCAAGCACTGTTTCTTGAAGTCAGTAGCACACTTTTTTTTCATAAAGTAATGTGAGGGATGTACTGAATACCATTACTTTACAGCTGCCGTGGATCAATGCTCTCTGCAAGAAATACTTCATAAATACATTCTCAGAAATCCATCAACATTCTACGATGGACTGATTAATCTTTCATCTAATTACTGAAATCCCAAGCTGACAAATTTCTGAACTGGAGTTGCTTAATTTCCCTGCAATGTAGGCACTGACAGCAGCAAGAAAATTGATTCCAATGAAGAGGTGATTCTAATACTCTGCTCAGTGCTCAGCAATTGGGCAGACCTTTATGAGAATATCAATCAGCTCGGAACAGATTTACCAATTTGTGTTTATATCACTATGAATCCATACAGCAATTTATAAAAAGAGCTACACCTTTCATTACAAAGCCAGGTTATCAGCAGAGTTTGTTCCATCCTAGAAGAACAGGTAGAAAATTCCAGGGACGGCTGCATTCATCATCTCAACACAGAGACTTAATATTGTTAAAGGTATGGTTTGTTTGGACTGCTGATGAACATTGTTTCTTGTGAAATGCTTGGAAGACACCAAAAGCTGATACTGAGGACATGAGGTAAAGTTGAGCTGGAGCATGCTTATTATGAATTTTTAAAGTCATGATGCACTTTGCAAAATCGAAGGCTTTTACATTAAAAAACTGGCATGCATGCAGGAATAGGTCACAGGAAAACATGTGAACCCTGTGCTTCTGTTCTGTCAGAACCATGGGCAGCTACACTGATACTGTGTACAGGGCATTTCTAGGCAGTGGATCCAAAAGGGCTAATGTGAGTTTGTTTCCTCGAACTAGGCTGACCGATAAAAATCCAAAAGCCACAAAACTCTTAATCATTAGAATGATATGAGCTATTACAAAGTCACCGATATTTCCTAGAAACTGTCAAGATGCACATTGTGCCCAGAGAACTCTTCAACTGAGCCCTGTAAAAGAAAACAATATTTCCAAATGTTGGCGTTGCTATGAGCAAAACAATATTTCCAAATGTTGGCGTTGCTATGAGCAAGTGCATAAACTTTTTCTTCACAGTACAGAGCAGCCGTGTCCCACAGTTAGACTCAAAACTACACTTGCATCGCGTACAGGAGATATGTTCATGATAGGTGCATCATTTTTTCCCCCTCCCATTCATTGCTGTTACATCATAGATCTTTTGTTTCACTCTTTTGTCAGTCATTGTGTCCTTGTTTGAGTGTCAGCTCACATGACAACACAAGCTTTGCTCCCTCCTGAAACCTTCTCGCCATTGGTGTTTGTTCTGACAACAGTGGAGCTGTTACTTCCGCCAGACTTGGATTGCTGTAGATGCATGAGCTACAGGAAAGGAGAAAAATAAGAACACAGCATGGTCAACACAGTGAATCGACAAAGTAAGATGCTATCAGAGCTAGATTTTATCTACTGCCCACATGCTATGTAAATATGCTCAGTTACACCAATTCTAATATTTGACTTGTGATCTTGTTTTCGATGAAGTGGATCAGTTAAACCATCATTGTGTTTTCCATACGTGATCCCAACTTTACTCTCCTAAATCTCCTAAACTTAATCAAATCCTGCATATTCGTGATTTAGAACTGAATCTATTTTTTCTCTGTAGAACAATGCAAAAGAGTCAGCAATGTATTGGATGGACCTTCTGTGTGATTACATTGCAGTTCCCATTGATATAACAATAAAAATTAGAGATATTGATTAGACTGCAGTCAATGATACAGAATCTTTTGCTAGACTGCACATTCTTCCTCACTTCTAAACTTTGTCTCAGGTATATTCTGAAGTATTATATATTCTGTTTGACATGATCATAAAGCACTATCATTTACTTAGCCAATCTGTCACACTATAAGTGGGGTTGCTGATGTTATTTGCTTTTCACTTGTAGGTTATAGATGAAACAGAACTGAAATAAATTTTCTGATGTACATCTAGTGACAATG
The DNA here is from genome assembly GCF_040938485.1 of Diadema antillarum. NCBI lineage: Eukaryota > Metazoa > Echinodermata > Echinoidea > Diadematoida > Diadematidae > Diadema > Diadema antillarum. The sequence goes on from NW_027272399.1 coordinate 64,494, forward strand.
GAACAGTACATTTGAATGATTTGCTCCAACAAAATTATTGTCTTGAATGAAAGGCAATTCACCAAATTTAAAAGTTCAGAAGAATTCGAGAACAAAATTATGACCATATAATTTGAAGCAAGCTATGAAATATGACTTCTTCTTGGTGTCTCCAATGAGCTCTTTGTAGAAGGAGAGATAAAATGGTCCTTATTGTGTTCCTTATTTCCTTTTTTTTTTGGGGGGGGAGGGTACCTTCCACACACATTTCATCAATTTCTTCAAGATTCTACTCCATGTGCACTATGGAGATAAGTTTTTAAACAGAAGGAATATTCACTCCTTCATTCTAATTCCACAAAATCAACACTGTTTGGTCCTTTGTCACCAATACAAAACATTAAAATTCTTCATAAAGGTGTATCATGTTAAAACAAAAGAGATAACATTTTGGAGGTAACTGTTGGATGTTATAGTAGACTGATTCACTATCCCTTCGATGGTCATAATTTTGTTATCAGATTCTCACTGTAACTCTTCTGTTGTAGTCTTATTTGCATATGATTCCCTTGGGAAGTGCGATATACAGTTGGTGACCAATGACCAGGGAGATGGGTCTAACAACACAACCTAGATGAAATCAAGGTGCTATATACGCTACTGTCATTTGATGCGTGAATGTGACAAGTTGCACGTGCTTTTCTGGCAATCTGTTGGCAGTGACATAAAATGATCTTAAGATGCGCCATGATCCTGCATGCACCAGATATATAATATCATATATATAATAACAATCATTCATTCTGATAATTGGCAAGACGATTACTATTACTGCAAGGAATGACAATGAAAGGATGAGACAATAATCACTAGAAAGCTGCAAATGGGGAAAAATAATGAATGCAAAGATGTAGAGTATCAAGTCATGACATTAAAGGGGATGGCTAGTAACTGATCAGTGGGAATCAGTGGGAATGCTGAGGGATGATTGTTCCAATCCTTGTGGGATTCATTTAAGAGTACATTATATATCTATTCTTGTGTGAAAATTATTTGCTTCAGAATGGTCTCATATTCAAGTAATGTGCAGTTTAATGTTTCCAGGTAAGAGTCCCTGGTCAGTGACGGGGCATTAATCTGCACATTACTTGAATATGAGACTGTTCTGAAGCAAATAATTTTCACACAACAGTAGATATATAATGTACTCTTAAATGAATCCCACAAGGATTGGAGCAATCACCCTCCAGCATTCCCACTGATTCCCACTGATCAGTTACTAGCCATCCCCTTTAAGGCGAAAGCAATGATGTTCAATGTATGATCCAGGGAAGACAGGATGATGAAATGAATGCATGAGTGACATGTACTTTGAGCACACAATTAGAGTTTGTATTTTCATTAATTCATAGACATGGAGAATAGCATCTTTGATAGGGAATTCAGGAGAAAATGCAGTAGACAAAAAGGCAAGTAGTATGAAACTCATGTCTCTCTTTGTCATCATGCTCATGGTCAAAAGAGAAACTGAAAGTTATAGCTGATTAACTGAAATATTTCTCAAAATTAAAATGGAAGAAAGAGATCTTTGATAATTCACTGATATCACACTGATGTAAAAAGCATATATTATAATATTTCCAGCATACACATAAAATACTTTACTAGCCACAACACAATGGTGATAATTAACATGTTCTGAAATTGTTCTAATACTAACAGTGTATATTATCTCAGCTGTTCTTAAAACAAAACAGTATCTGTCATTTGCACATCCTCCAAAAAAAAAAAGGAAGTGAAACAACAACTGAAATTAATTGAAATTACACTTGCAATGAAATGTTCAAAACAAAAACTGGTAAATTTGGCAAGCAGTTAGTACTGAGATGAATGCTGACAATTCATAGAGCACTGCTCATAAAAGGTAAACATGCATTTTTTAGTGCTTTGCATTTGACTGTCATTGGCATATAGGATCACTTGCAATAAGTGGTGAGAAACGCGTGTTAGTGGCAGCTAACAAGTCATTCTCACAATGCATTCAGACCTTATAAGTAATTTCCCATTGATAGTTGTAGAACAACCCTATAACTATCTAGAGGTTTGCTGCAACTTTGTACTTACACATGTACTAACTGTAATTTTTAATGGATTGGTATGAAAGAATTTCTGTAGCTGACTACTTGTGAACAGTCAACTGCTGGACTGGGTCGTGGGAATAATAAATCTGTGCAAATGATCACATTATGAAACTCATTGTACGCTGACTTCCTATTTCACAATACAATTCCTGACAATAACAAAGAAGATCTAAAAAAGTACTAAGCTGTTTGACAAACATTCTCAAAAGGGTATTGATGACAGTGCTCTGCACTGAAGTGGAACTCTATACTCCATATTAAAGTTGATTTCAATCTGTTGAGGACCGACTGACTTTGCTGTAACACAAATTTCCCACAGACACGTGACCAAGTATACTGAGTACTCGGGACTGGTCTTCAACAAGTTAATGAAAAGGCCAAATTAAACTAACAGAATGGTACCAGTTTTATTCAATATAGGCCATGGCGAGTAAGAATGAGGAAGTTTTGGAATTGTACATAATATTTCATGTTCAGTAGAGTATATCATTATAGTACAGCATTGTAGCTGCACAATATAAATGTCCTTTACTATTATCATTATTATTTTCACAAAATGGTAATATTCATCACACCAGACACATTTAAATTAGATAGTCATTAATGTCACGACCTAACAAGTTTCTAGTATGTTATGAACAAACAGAAATCACTTCATTAATCATTGTGAAGATACCACCCTGCCCCTTTAAACTTGTAATATGCTGAAGTCAATATATCTCTAGAGCAAACAGGGCCCCATTTCATAAAGCGTTGATATGATAGCAACTCTTGCTGGAATGGCAATTGTCATGGTAATGACAAGAATCTGACTTTCTGATTGGCTGTTACTATGGGAAGTTGCCATTCCAGCAAGAGTTGCTATCCTAACATTTTTTATGAAATGGGGCCCTGATGTAATGAATATCACTTTTTGTCTATTTGAATTGATTAAAACTATTTAATCTGTGGAGATCTGTGTTTAGGTCAGTGGAAGACTTGTGTGGTGATGACATCATCACTTCATCTAATTTGCATAAAAGACTGTGACTGCTTGTGAAACTTATGAACAAGATTTCATGCTACATGAATACACTTAAGAGACACAATATCCATCATATACTTTCATGAACTGATGTGTCATAATGAGTGATAATTTAGGTGTACAGCAATGACAGTACCAGCAGTTTAAAGCCACCACACAGTGATAATTTGCGCACGAAAGCTTCAAACATACATTGCAATGAAAGTTAACAAAAAAAATGATCAAAATGAAACCAAGTAAATATGAAACTGCTTTAAAAAGAGCTCAACATACAGTGCTGCAAATAATTAGAAATAGCGAAACCAAATGTTTTTTTTTCCCTTTTTTTTGAGGTGAGGCTCTATTACCTCATAAGTTCGAATGGTCAGCAGTTGACAAAAATATTAACACAACTGTCTGATTATTCAGAAAAAGATGCATACGATAATATTGCTCTTTTCAGCAACTGAAGTATATCTGGTATATATACATCTTCTTCAAATCATGAATTTCATCACACAATCTGCATCCACATTGATGATACAGTAATGGCAACATGACAACATCCCAAATATTTGATACACACATACAAACACGCAAACACAAACTCACACACTTTAAATATCAAAGTACATTCATAATTTCATTATGAGTGATAATATGTATGATGATAGCAGTTTAAAAGAGGTAGACTATAGAACTTTAACATAAACACTGGATGAAGGGAGTTGTCACAGACCAGTTTACTAAAAGTCAAGAGTTTTTGCACCCATCTTTAAATAGATACTATTTTTAATAACCAAAGATATGCATCGCACAACATATCAAAAAGAATATTTCAATAAGTAATATGAGTTCCAAATACCAAATCCTATTTGATGCAGTAATTCAGTGCCTCATTTGTAGGTCCCAACAGGTAATATTGATAAATTTGAACATAATTAACCGAAATTATGATTTATATGACCACAAGGACGTAATTATCAATGCTTATGGCAGGGCTCCATATTAACTTTTTTGCTTGGTGGCCCGATGGGGCCACCAAAATCCTCAATTTCAAAGTTTTGGTGGCCCAAGAGAAAAATTTGGTCCCCCCCCAAAAAAAAAAAATAAAAAATAAAAAACATTAAAAGTCCTAGTTTTTTTTAATGAGTCAAATATTTAAGTTTTATCGTAACAAAAATTGGAAGTTGGACATATCTACTCATAAATAAACCTCAACAAACTCGCAACACTCACTCTCATGCACTCATTCAGTCCTTTTCATCCATCCTTTAAACAAATTTAATTGTTAATTTCTGGCGCAAAAAGTTACAAATTTATTGACATACTTTTCAACAAATTTATTGACATACTTTTCAAAAAATTTTGGTGGCCCGAGGCGGGCCATCAAATTTGCCCTTTTTTGAAATTTGGTGGCCCGTCTTTCATTTTTGGTGGCCCTGCTTATGGGTATATGCAAGTGACCAAAGGACCAACAGGTTCAAACCCCTTTGAACAGAAGGTTTACATTAATGATAAACTGGTCTATTCAACTCTCAGGGAAAGATATATTCTCTCTCGACATGCTGATAATCATCAAGAAGGATTAAATACTCAAATGCTTGATAGAATCAAACAGATATAGATGAAGCTGAAGAGATCAGAAAGAGATAGACAGACAGATCCCATATAACCCAGTGAAAAGGCATGCAAGCAATTTGAGGTTGGAATCGATATGGGCATTAACAGCGGCAGGCATCTCTAGATGAAGAAAGCACACATTTCATTCCAAATTTTCCTCACATTTGAGGCAAAAAGCCTACATAACGGCACAAACACCCGACTGAGGTTTCTTTCCCGTAGCCGCCGTTTGAACCTGTTGCATCTACAAACGAGAAATACAAATAGGACAGAGCATGACAGGGGACTTGGTCTCCGTGGTGTGGGCCAAAACATAAGTGTGAACAGCGGCAAGAGAGTAGCAGTGATTGCTGACAAGACTGGGGGAATTTGGTACATGAATCGAGGATAATGGGTGATTCACTTTCAGTGAACTTTGACCTTGTAGGTTTTGGACTTCATTCTTAGGAACATCCCAGACCCCCCCCCCCCCCAAAAAAAAAGAGAAAAATATATACAAACGGTATATATATCAATTCATTAAAAATCCACGGGCAACAAATTGTTTGCCAGCAAAAATCTACAATATGTTAATTCTTAATCAATGTACAAAAGGTCTCCATCTCATTACTTGAATTTTGATCAATTGCCATGGGTTCAATACTCATACTCATAGCTTTGTGAATTGCCCAATAATTTGTGATATGATTTGAAAGCAATAACAGTCAGTAATCCCTTATCCAATTCATCTTGTTTTCACCAAACCCATGAGTCATTTTATTTTCTGTTAATACTGTCCATCTTACAGACTGTAATTGGAACATTAAAAAAAAGCCCATTGATACCCTTCATGCATAGGCCTAAACTAAGCTAATCAAGATGCAAATATTGAAGACGTACAAAGTCATATAAAACAGCCATTTTTTTTTTCTACAGGAGTTCTCTGTAATTTTCTCTTTGTTTTTGGTTGCATCTTCAAAAGTGAAGAACATACATGGCAAAGCAACAGAAACCTTTTCCTCCTTTATCATGACAGTAGATTAACACACAAAGTAGTCTCAGATTGTGTCTGAGCAAAATCTGAACAAAAACATAGTGCAGTATATTATCTTTTTTTTATAATGTGAAGTGTGGGCTACAACACCAAGGTAGTTTTGACATCAAAGACAGTATAACAGATTTCTACCACTTTTTTTTTTTTTTTTTAAGCACCTGAATAAAAACCAAACACCATGCATTCAAAATGCAGAATGTGTTTTGAATTTGTTGATACAGTTATCATGTAAAGACACAGAAATTCCAAGAAATACATTTTTACCATGAATATCCAATTATTCATTCATCCCACACATCCAACCTCTTTTTGGGAAACATTTGTGATGGAAAGTGGGTTTTACATTCTAGGCTGAGATTTGAAAAGAAAAGAAAAAATCTGGGACCATATCAAAATACAAATCTTCACAAGCATTTACAATGGGTTGCTATGAGACACTTGAATTCTGGACATGGTAGTGGGATTCTTAACTCTCATATATTGTAAAGCTGCCATCAAACACTCAAAGCCACTTGCACATCAACATATTTTTTCAGGAAAGAAATATAACAGCGATTTAAGTAGAGGGGAAATATAAGATTTTGTCAAATGATTTGTACCTTGACACCTGTTGCCCGTAAAAAGCATGAAAGAACAAGGCTTTATTGCTAAATATTGGTACATATTCAAGTAGAATCACATATATTCTCACAGTCTGCACATACAACCATAACATACACTTTCATTAAATCTTGTTTGCCGTACACCTATGACAAACCACACACTGATTCACATCACAAACATTAAAGTCTGTTCTTGCAATGCACCATCTCAGACTGGAAAAGGATAACAACATGTTGGTAGTTGGGAAAATGCCCAGTAAAATCAACATGCAGTTAACATCTAGGAGAAAGAAGTAAACACAAAAATATATATATCCAAACAAGAGCTCCAATTGAACAAAGTGTCTGAAATTACATGGACAAAAGAAAAATATAACTACAGACACGTGAGTACATACATGGGTGTTAAGTTGAACAATCTGTTAAATCAAAGTGAGAAAATCTACATGTCACTGTTAACATGTTGAAGTGCATAATTATCTTTTTTTAAAAGGCAAGTATACACATTCTACACACATCAGGATATGAAATATATTTTTAGGCAAAGAAAAGTTAAGTGAGGAGTAATCACAGTTGCAGCCTGTGTTACATCAACACGAAAACAAGGTATGGTGCTCAAAGGCATTAGTAGAGTGCAAACATGTTGAGTAATATTATTTACAGTTTTACATGAAAATATGCAACATCTCATTAGAGAATGAAGCAGTGACATTTTCAAGTATTAACATGGAAGCATGCAGACTACATCAGTGCTACAGGCGATGCAAGCATGTACATAGCGCTCAGTAGTGTAACAAAAGTTGACTTAGTTCAGTGCTGTAAAAGATGAAAAGTTAGCTGTGCTGGGAAAAGAAGCAAATGTTACTCTTTGCTATTATAGGAAAAAGCTTATCATTTGTTCTCTCTAAAGTGTTTGAAGTGTCAGTGGGCAGAAAAAAGCGTGAATTTTTGTTCTTGAGACTGCAAAATAGAGGAAACTTATGAGCAATGAATAATAGCTGCGGAAGTCACACAGTTTGTAGAATCCTCCTGAATTTTTTTGTTTTGATTGTAGAACAGGAGCAAGTGTAAGCTTGGCATGAGCCTTGACATGAATAAGTAGAGCCAGCGAGTGAGGGAGAATACATAAGTGGGCTACAGATTGTTCTCCCCTGGGGAGAGACGGGTGGGTATCGCCATGGTTTCTTACATCGGGTGATGCAGATCTTCCGTTTGCCGGCTTCGGAGATGGCGCGGCATTGTGGCCATTGGAGGCGGTGGGACCGTTAGCCAAACCCTCGCTCACTCGATGATCGGGATCTAGCTCAAAACTGAACACGCTAACTGTGTCCTCCTGTTTGTGTGAAATGATGAAAATCAGATACCGGGGTACCAACCTCGGGGAAAAATTTTGCAAGGTGCAAAAAGGATTTCAAATGCATTGAAGTAAAAAAAAAAAAGAACAATTGCTTCATTTCTATGATACAGTTTAGAGTCCCAATTTATGGGAGATTTCCATGGCCCATCAATAAGGTATCACTGCTCCATCAATAGCTGGCCCATGAGGGGAAAAGATGGATGAAATGCTGCATTTTACCACAAACCACTTCCCAAGCATGGTTCTGGGAATGGATTTGTGGCGCAGATGATGTGTATTGACACTCCATTGCATTTTTCACAAAACTCATAATCTGAATCACCATTTCTGACATCTATGTGGCATTCACAGAAACAAACAAACAAATAACTTCAGCCTTATTGGTAACCAAGTATACAGAAAGGCTTCTTGAGTGTTCTACCACTAAAACTCTCTCCCTCTTTTCTCTTTCTTTCTCTCTCTCTCCCTCTCTCTCTCTCATCTCTCTCTTTCCATGTCTTTCATATTGCGCAAATATTGCTTTTAGACCCTCTCCCCCTCCCAAAAAAAAAATATATATATACACACAGTATCACTTGTAAAATGGAATGCTTTGTAATTCTCTTTGTGGACCTACAAGTTTGATGTGTGTCAGCAATAGTTTTAAAAGCACTGTTCTTTTTTTTGTCTCTCTCTTTTTTTTTTTTTTTTGGTTTGATGCAAGAATGGGTTCAAGAATATGAGAGGATATGACATAAAATTGACAACTTTGCAGTTTCCTTTTACACAAGTTTCCAGAATAAAGGATATATGTATAATCACTTTTTGAAACAGGTGATTTCAAGACAATGCATCACAGTAACACCCCTCATGTAGGTAAACTGACTTGTACTCTGAATCTATTTAAGAGAACGCTTTCCTATACTTTGAAATTCCAAGAGGAAGTACTGGGTAAGATATAACAATTTCAGTTTGAGTAAATATCAAAATTGCTCAGTTTTTCCGCCAATTCATTTATACTGCAGTTTCCTCCACTTAATGTTTACAACTTTATCAGCACAGCATGGCAAATTGGTATGTCATTACCATGCGATCTCTCAGAAATTCTTCCACAGATATCATAAAAAAAGGTAACTATCATGCCTTCCCTCTGGTCACTATCAGCATTGAACGTTTGACAGGACTAATCCAACAGATCAAATGCCTAATTGGGTACGTGATCATTTGGAAGAGAAATAAGCAGCCGTACACCTGAAATGCAGTAGATAAAAGGATGTTGCTCTACTGTACCACATACTCCTAGGAAGCACCTTCACACACAAACATATACACAACGCCATTTAAGGAACTGTATAAACATGCTACAAGTTATCTTGTAAGCTACTTTGCTAACAACTCATAGAGGTCCACACACATAGGTTTATTCACCACTGTGAAATTGTAGAAATGACCTCCGCAATACAAGCCCTCCTAAATGTCTCCTCTTGAGCTTTGTTTTCTGCATATGTTATTACTTTCTTTTTATTTCTCTTTTTTTTTTCAGGACAGGAAAGCTATACTATGTTACATAAAATTTGCCTCTTGGTAGGGAGACGAGTTGGCGTGCCTAGCGTTCATCATATCATCTTTCAGTGCCAAGGCCATTCTCTGAAAACTTTCAATTTCCTGACGGGAATTTCAGTCAAGGTTGAGTACCATTTAATATGATCTCTCCTCTTTTTGAGGCTCTGTATTTCTGTGCACCGATAGGTTACAACCTTGAATAATAATTACAAAACACAATCTGCTGTATGCAGCAGGTAATAAATGGCTCACACAGATTTTTACAAAAATGCTTGCAAATGTCAGAAACAATTACTAGTATGCAACTTCTCACTTGAAACTCCTACAAAGCATCACTTGTTTGTGGTACTAAAAGATAAAGATGAGATATCACTGGGCGGCAGCCCATGTCGGCACACACAATGTGGGCTGCCATCATGTTGATTATAATTAAAACATTAGTAACGTACAATGTGAACACGATACAGATATGCGCATTGTGCATGCATGCACACCCGCATGCACACTCAGGCGATATATTATGTATATCATGTATACATGCGAAAAACGATTTGCCACGCATGAAATGCTACAGCCAACAAGAAGAGAAAGCCCAAAACAACATACTAAAATTTTCCTGTAGTAAGAGACTCATCACGATCCATGTAAAATACACTGGATTTACTCTGCTCCCATAGTTACATGCAGGACTTATATCTTACCATCATATTTGTGGCTCAGATGGACATATAACTATATTGTTGCAAAATAAGCTTGCACATCATTCATTTATATTGGGAAGAGAGAAAGAGAAAGAGAAAAAAAAGGGAGAAGGTATGTGTCATGAGGAATGAAAAGAGACTATCTAGAATCTGAATTAAAGCCAGATGGTTTCAGTTAGCACATGATACACAGAAATTCCAGTGATCTAGAATGGGGAGTATGATATTCTAGGATGTCTGACGTTAAATAGACCATGAGGAACTATAGTAGGTTACAAGCTTGTGTATACTGGGTGCAACCATCAGGATGTCTATTATCATATAGCATCCTCTGTTTTTGCGCCTTTGGAAAATACTGGCTTACATTCTCGTCGGAATGTCCGTTTGGCGACTTGTTGCGGACATAGTTGTGCCCCTGTATCACCTGATTGTGAGAGAGAAACATGTCAGAAGTGAGCAGAGAAGGGGGCACCTTGCATTTCACACAAGAGTCTCCTTATCCCAGCCAGCCAGTAATTAGAGGCATATGTGCTGGGATGGGTTTAGCAGCATGCAAGGAAAAAGAATGAACATGGACTGATGAAATCTTATGGAGACTGGAGGAGGAGGGGTCTGGACAAAATATTGAACTCCTGGGTTGCTAATATCATTATATTTTGGCCAAAATTGCATTTGCCTGCTTAAGATATATCATTTGGAACTTAGTCCACAGATAATATGTCTGGGTGTGGTCGACCCTCCTAACTGATTAAATTCCCCTTCCATTCCACAAGCACCAGCACACGTGTGGTCTCAAACCAATGCTGCAAAATGATCTTAACATGAGAAATAGGAGCTGCAACCCTCGCTCAAAAAAAAGAAATGCAAACCAACACAAAGATGTAAATGCCAAATGTTAATGTAAAGAAATCCTTATGTTTGACATGTCCTGTGGATTAATTTGTGAATGGAATTAAATCCTGCCGCATTAAAGTAGTTAAGAACATGCAAGAAAAATGTCCTGACAGCAGTACATGAAAGTTGCCTTTTTTTCTTTAATAAAGTACTTAGATTTAAAGGAAGTCAATGTATTTCACAAAACAAAGATTGAGCTGCAGATGTATGCAAATATGTGATAACTTTTACAAACTTTTTGTTGCATTTTCCTTCCTGCTTTAGGTGTCTGTTGGCCATCATCTTTAGAATGAACACTTGTTGCTGAAACATACACAACTTTCCCATATAAAGCTCACTGAAATGATTGCATGATGTCAAATAGTTTGTGGACTGCTCTGCAAACTTCAAATGAAGGAAATTTCAGTCATTTTTAAAAACTTGTCTGTTCAATCACACGCTAGTTGAATCTGCTTTGATTGGCACTTGAAGTGATTTCTTTTGTGGTGATCCAAATGGTGACAAAACAACAAATTGAGGTTCTTTACTCACAACGTACCTTGATGGTAAGCGCAACATTGATATGAAACATTAAGGTAAGAAGTATCGTAATATATTCCAAATCATAAGCTATGCTTCTTCACAAGTGATTAATCTGCAATTTATTCACCTGCTTTATAAATTTTCACATTTTGGCCTTTGATCATGCCTATGACCAATCTGTATTCATTTGTCTTTGCTAGATAGGACAAGGTCAGAAAGCTTTCCATATGCCAGGAGAAAGAATCTTGTGTTCTCACGTCGTGAATAAAATTTAAATACAATAGGAATTTCTCTAATATTGGCAGGGCATAGTTATATTACTTTGTAACACATACCACTACATGAGAAAATTAGTTGCTGCATGAATATTTCATAAATCGTAAACTGTGAATAGAACTCTTAACTCACTTTGGTGATAAATCCTAGCTCCCTTCGTACAAATATTCACATTTAGCTCATCAAAAAGCATACTACATAAAAAACATTGTAGTAACCTTGTTTGTGAAAATATTAATCAAATATTCCCTTAATTATCAAATTTCAATGACTTTGATTTTTAAATACCAATTCATGACTTTGTCTGAACATTCAAATCATTTCTTCAACAGACCACATAAAATATATCATTTGAGAAATTGGGAGTTATTCAAATATTCTGCTCTTCTTTGATATTTCCAAACTTGCCCATGACAAAAAGGTATACAAATTTCTAACACAATCTGTTAAATTTGAGAGAATGACCTACTTCCTTCAATCAACCAGTTGATAATTCCCCCAATGAAATCATATGCAGGAAATGATTATAAAAGAAAGAAAGTATTATACATATATGGCCATTTTTACAATCAGTGGTGTAAAACACAGTGTTGGCACTAATTGGTGTATAACTTTCTTATACACTGACAGATATGCATTATTTTTTCTCATAAACTTACCACCCACAGTGTCTACCTTGGGTACCTTAATGAACTTTCCTCTCTTTTTCTTTCAGATGTGGCAGGCACTTACATGCTTGAAATCCAACACATTTGGTGTACTCATTCTGACATAGTATTTTTGTCAGAGCTAGCATATTAAATTGTTTATTCCTTTTCATTATTTTTGTTGCTGTTGTGATAGACAGGTATCCAACATTAAGAACTATTATGTTTACCAGGTTCTGCTTTGTCTTCTTTAAATACTGAAATTGTCCAAACTTTATGTTTCGGAGGTGACATTTTCCGTTAACAATTAACCCCTCTTTTGAGTTAGCTCTTGTTCACAATTATAAAATTCAACTTTGCTAATTTCCATCAAAACAGAATAGTAATCAATCTGACTTAACTTTGATCCAAAGATTAATTAATTCAAATAACTTATCATTTTTTGGTGAGCATTTATAAATTTATGTAACTTTTCCGTTAACATTTCTGTCACCTCCGAGACAACGGATTTATGTATTTAATTTTTTTATTCTTGACATCAGTTATACATTACATTTGCAAAAATGTAACATATCCCCTCACATTATCTCTGAAGGAAGGTAGTAGAAATATAGCCTGTTGTTTTCATTTCGGAGCAATTTACAATTTTCCGTTAACACTTGTCACCTCCGAAACACTTGTCACCTCCGAAACAACAAGCATATTATATTTGATAATTTCTTGAAGACAAAGCAATTTTGTTTGATTCTGCCCAATTGACAGGAATCTCTTTTGGATGGCAATAGTAATATGGCAACAGGAAGTGAGAATTTTCTAGGGATTAAAAAAAGATCCAATAAAAACTAAAAATTACTGTTTCGAAGGTGACAAAACACCGTTAACAAGATTTTTTGTTCATTTCTGTTGAAGAGAAACCATATCATGTACACCAATGGTTTCATTTATTTTAGTAACATAAGTCTCAAAGTGAAGAAATCAACTACCACACTTTCACTCTTTTTTTTTATTGCTAGACTGTACGTTTTAGGGCAAATTTACATTTTTTCACTTTTTTTAACAATGAGAATGCACAAAATACACCCTTCTGTTGTATATATAATATTGTAATCAAGATCATTTCTCCTGCTTTAGTTAAGTAAACATATAGATGCTTTCATCTTAGAAGCTTGATTTCCAACAAGCAATTTAGTTGTGAAGATTTACCAATCACAGCTTTCCATGTAGGTTGCTTTTTCTTGTGTTTCGGAGGTGACATTGTTTGTTAACACCATATTGTTATGCGATAGTGACAGGCAAGACTTCAGTTCCTTTTCACTATCTATCAACATTTTCTAATACTTTGAAAATCCTCACAACAGAAGTGACTTATTTATACATAACTCACCAGAATTCCCTTGATACCAAAGTGATACATGTGGCAGTTCATGCATGCCCTAGTCCACAATCATTAAAAAAAAAGAATGTAAAAAAAAAAATCATCAAATAATCAAACTTCACAAAAAGGCCACATGCCTATAGCTGGTGCACAACTTGTTCTTGAATTCTTAGTTGTTGTTTTTTCATGTACAATGTGGTAATCATAAACAAAAGTATGTGATTTTTTTTTTATATGACAATAATTATTAAATTTTCCAAGTTGAACCAACTGTTTATGACATTGTATTTTTTTAAGATTATTCAAGTTTGTGACAACTAAAGTGAACAGAGGAACAAGTCCCGAGGACTGGAAAGGGAAAGATAAAAAAAACAAGATTTGTAGTTCTATTTCAGTATAATTTTGATGAGGTGTTCACCTTGTTTTGTTATTATGTTTTATCTCAGAATTTGGCTTTAAATACTGGAATTTCAAGGAAAAGAAAATGGTTTCTTAAAGGACAAGTCCACTTTCATATACATGTGGATTGAGTGAATGCAACAACATTAGTATAACATATCATTGAAAGTTTGGGAGAAATTGGACAATCCATTCAAAAGTTATGGGTTTTTTAAATATCTGCGCAATCACTGCTGGATGAGACGACTACGACAGTGTATGATGTCACATGCATACAACGATATAAGGAAAATATAAGTGAATTTCACAAAACTTTACTTTTTGAAAAAAGTGCACATTTTTTTCAAATTGCTCTGATGTATTTTAGGGCAATATTATTCACCCTGCCTTCCAAAAGAGAGAAGTCATGTGTTCTTTTGTTATGCAAGAAAAGTGAAAATACAGAATGTTGAATTTTCTTGATACTTTCTCTATATCCTTGTACACATGTGACATCACAAGCTATAGAAGTCTTCTCATTCAGCTTTGACTGAGCAGAAACTTTAAAAATCTATATTGTAACTCTGGAACGGATTGCCTTACTTTCCTCAAACTCTCACTGATGGGAAAATATTGCTATATTTACTCAACCCTCATGTCTATTGAGGTGAACTTGTCCTTTTCCAGTTTCGGTCCCTTATAGGTTTATTTGAGACCAGTTTGTGTCCGGGACCTTCTGTGAAGTTGATGGGGAAAATTACTGAACAAAAACAAATTTTCCCCTCAAGTTCACAGAAAAGCATTATGCTGCTCTCTTCAGCTGGGAAACACAAACTGTTGTCTTAACCAAACTGTAAAAACCTGTTAAAGATTAGTATGAATTACAATCTCAAACAAAATATGAGCTGGTATCTATTATCATGAAAGAGAATAAACAAACAAAATAACAAGTAAGAACTGAAAGAAAGAGCTTATATTTGAAAATTAAAGCCATGAGGAAAGACATGAATGTTCACTAAATAGTTAACACCTGAGAAGTTGGGTTGTCTCTGTGTTGTGTCACCCCAAAAACAATAAAATGGTTTTTCTTATCTTATACTTCTTACTCTCAAAAGTGACTGTTAAATACAATGTATGTATGATTTGCAGGTAATTTTCAATCAATTCAAAATGATATGTAAAATATATTTTAGTAATGTCAATAGTTTAAATGAATCTGGTGTATAGAAAATTTATCCCAGATGAACCAAACACCTTTCACCAGTATTATAACATTTGTATGGTGGCTATCAAGGATGATGAAGAATTCATGAACATCCTTGAATTAATCTATTTATAAAACTATGTGCAAACAAAAACGTACACAAGTCAAATAAGAATTTTTGCTTTTGGTATTCATACCGTATGTCCCCGCCAAAAAATTACAGTGGTATCCTCCTCCGCAATGATAACTTTAAAGATAGTGAATCAATCTAAAATACAATGTGAGGGATTGAAACTACAATTGTATAACTCATTGCCCACGCCTTACAGAAAACCCTATTCAATTTGCTTCAAAGGTCAAAGAGAATTTAGGATTTTTGTGGAGCATGTGAGGAATCCCTTCCCTCCAAGTTCTGCAAGTGTTTACACATTAACATGCAGTTCCAAGAGCATCCAAGTGCTAAACTTGGAAGAATCAGACTCCTGACATCCTTTATAACAATCCACATTTCTCTGAGATCACGTAACCAAATTGACAAGGGCATTCTGCAAAATAGAGCTAAGATGTTATGATTTAAGACCCCAAAGTAGCATTTAGCTGATTTAATCATATTGGGTGCTATCAATGCAAAAGTCTTATTGCAAATTTTTTTGGGGGGACATACTATATGAATACATGAACACAATGTTAACATTGAATGTCACCTCCGAAACAAAGTTATTCTTCCCTGGTGTTGCGGAATAAAATATTCTGAGAGTAAAGAAACATTACTGAAATGATCTTACACCCTCATTTCAATTTAAGGTAGAAAATGGAATGCCATGTTTCTTCGGGTTACAATATCTAGTTTATGTCCGTTATATTCTTACTGTAAATTAATATTTCAAAACAATGTTAACATTGAATGTCACCTCCGAAACGAAGTGATTCTTCCCTGGTGTTGTGGAATAAAATGTTCTGAGAGCAAAGAAACATTACTAAAATGATCTCACACCCTCATCTCAAGTTAAGGTAGAAAATGGAATGCCATGTTTCTTAAGATTTCAATATTTAGCTTACATCCTTCGTCCAATTGGAAGGCAAACTACCGGTACCCGTGCTAATTAATGAAGTGTAAAAAAACACTTGTTCTGTGTGGTTTATCTGCTTGAAACAGGAGTTAATTTCTTGTTCTCGAGTTATGATTATTAGAAACATTAATAAAAAGAAGAAGTTTTTGTGTTATTCTCACTTATTCTCAAAAAAGTGAGTGTTAATATTAATGTCACCTCCGAAACATTCTAATATGTTAACTGTCACCTCCGAAACATCCATGTGTGAAAAATCCAAGTTTTAAAGAAATGATGGGAATTTCATTTAACCTACATAGGAAGGTAGCCCTTCTTAAAGACTTGTCATAGTAAGAGTTTGACCTGGCCTGCCCTCCAATAAATAGTTGAAATCTTAAAAATTACATGTCAATTGGTATTTTTAGCAAAAATTTATAAATCTCATGTATTTTTTTTTTTAATTCACTTTTTATTCAACCCCCAAATAGTTTTGATTCACAAACTATATATTGTTGTTAACCATATAAACTTTGCATGGTGAAGTTTGACTACAGAGTTTTGTCAATATGGTGCAATTCATGAAAGCAAAATTTTGCTTAAATTTACTTCAGGTGCCAGGGTTTTCCTTAAATTACACCAATAACCCTTCAGCTTTAAGGTCTGAAATGCTATTTTTTCAAAAATTTGAATACTTTCAAACAGGAATCAAACAGAATAATGAAAAAATATTTTGTTTGAAATTTTGACCCTCCGAGTACAAAAGTTACACCACTGATCGTAAAAAGGGCCATATGTCATCTAACCTACAAAACCAAAGAAGGAAATGCATATATACTGTATCATGCATAACTGCATTAGTTTGCTATGAGATAAGGTAAATGAACCAATGGCTATATTGGCAGAAAGAAACATCATTAGAAGAAAGAAAATAATATATGGCATAATCAAACCATTACATATCAGAACTAAGTCACCGAACACAGGTCGACATAAACTCAGCAGCAGATACATATCACTTTACTCATTTTCACATAACACATCACACACACACACACACACACACACACACACACACATACTCCTCTAATCTGAGGTCTCTTTGCAACCCACTATGTATCAGTCTTCGCATTTGACCAAACTTTGCACAGTACATGAAAATTTGATCACCAAGGGCGAGTTATATAAATGCACATTTGCCTCTTTTCATGTGTGAAGAGTGGTGTACACAGTGATTGGTACGGGGCGTCACAAATCAATTTAACAGTCAAAGGGGACTGTCAAGGAAGTATTTCTCTTCATCTTAGTAACTATGAAATACATAAATGATTCAGACAAAAAAGGAAAGCAATGCTCTTATACTTTGGTTTACCAAAATTATAAATTGACTGCAATCTCTCCCTGTATTTCAAATTGAGAAATAAAATCACTTCTTATGCTAATATGGCATTTCTATTCAGGGATACCACTTAACGTATGTCACCAAAAAAAAAAAAAAAAGAAAGAAAGAAAGAAAGAAAAAAAAAAGAGAAAACATTCATGGTAAACATTATCCTTACCCTAATTTCTAACAATTATCACTTGGGTTATGAAGATAGTGGCAGATTTGTGGAAAAGAAAGTAAACTGTTGCGGCGTAGTTTAACACGTCAATATGCCACTGACTTGTGTCTTCCTAGTATCTAATATATAAAGCTCTTTTTTTGTATGCCCAAGACTGCTTGCACGAAGAGAAAAATAAAAAGTTATGTTATGCTATTATGACACATTAGATCATTCTGCAAGCACACCAATCAAACAGATGTGGAAGTTATCTCTTTTGTTTGATCACATCACACTGAATTGAGTCACTGAAAGTTAAATGTGGATTCGGAAAGAAGGGATATGAGGTATATACGTGTACACTCCTGCTGAAATAATGTATCATTTGTAATATTTTTACAATCACTACTGTAGAAAAATTCCACCTATTAAAAGACATATTAGAAATCATCCTAGAATACGGCTGCCACAAGTGGTTGGTTCAAAGCTACAAATAAAAGGCAAGGTTGTTTAACTGTACCCAGCCAAAACCAAATTTGCTAATCTTTTATGGAACCAAACTTGAATTAGCTGTTGCTCAAGAGCACTATATCATAGGTAAACATAATTGTTTCCTAAAGTGATCAAATTTTTAATTCCCAGAAACATTATAAGGAGTTGGAATGGGAAATTTTCAACACTCAACACACTTGAGAGGAATTTTTGAACTCATCACGACAGTTCTTGCTGTTTCAATGCATGGTAGTTCTGCATCAAAGTTACAGAAGTCAACAATTTTTAGAGTAATTGTACGGGCAAAAAAGTGAGTTTTTATCAATCCTATTGAAATACTGGATGAAAAATCTTGGGGAAAATATTTGGAGATGACACTCTAACCCCTTCCTATCCACATAAAACATCCACTGCTTGTCAATCTGTTGATTAATTGTGCACAAATCTCAAACGTCTATTTCTCAAAACACTCTCCGTCAACGCCAGGATGGTGCTACATCTGGAAAGCTTCATACATGTGAAGGTTAGCTAGTTTGTCAAAACTGTTCCTTAACTTTTCCTTTTTTTATACCAAACTGTACTGTGAGTCATTAGGGCTTGCTGAATACGAGGAAAAACAATTCTAGTAATCACTGGTATCTGAAACCACCACTGCACCAAATAAGAGCATGAAAATTCAATCAGCTGTTTGTGGACAGTGCAAGTGTTTTTATAAAAGTCACTTTCAAACATATTATATGCAGCATGGCTAAAAAGCAAATTGGAAAAAATCTTTCATCAATTCTCTTTATGTCAACCCCGCCTGTTTGCAGGGTACCATTTTCTGTGCAATTCTCACCTTGTTGAGCATCTGCACCCTTGTCTTCAGCTTCTGGCCTGTTGAGTTGGCAACCGCCGAGACTGAGCGGTAGAAGGCCTGAAAGTCCTGCTGCTCAGGTGGCTTCTCTGCCCACTCCCTGCATATTTCCTGGGATATAGAAATATGTAGAGAGAAAGAGATAGTGAGAGATGATGCAAATCAAGAGTGAAGCCAAGTAGACACACCCTAGTCTTCGCTTCTAACTTGACCGACAATGGAGTTTGTAATCTTTTCATAATTCATTTCATGGCCAAGTTTCAAAATAGAGAGTTTGAACATGTTATATAAGATCTGAATTAAAAAATGTCACAAGCATCATGCCATTAGAAACAATACTACTCTCTGTCTATGTTCTTCAAATTACTGTCAAATCTATCTGTACATTGTTCTGGGCATTTATGCTACAAACCAATTCTTGATAGATTGTGTAAACCATACAAAGAGCCAGCAACTTCATCTGAAAAAAGAATGTACTCTCATATGCACACAAGTAAAATCCAATTCATTAAAGTCTACTTCTTTTTCAAACCTCATGTTACAAAAAGCAAGCACAGTGATTGCAAATACTGTAAAACGAGGAATGTTTGCATGCATTTTAACTTCACAAATTTCATGAGCCAAGATTCACAAAATTAAAATGCACATGAACATTCTTGTCTACACTATATGCATGCAATGTCAGTGACAATTTGCGAAAATTTCATGCCCCGAAAAAGGCCCTCAGCTCCAATTCGCGAAAATTTCATGCCGCAAATATATCACGTTTTACAGTAGCTTGAAACACAATAGTCTAAAGAGCAAATGATCAGCCTGCAGGGTGGGAGGGCATGGTCCAAGACTTTCATTTAGGCAAGATTAAGACACATTTTTCTTCATCAGATTTTACAGATTTCTTCCCTACCTGTAGTCTCCTCTCCTTCTTCTCCAGCCTTTCTTGCTTCTTCTTCATGAGGACCAGTTCACTCTTGAGCTGGGTCAGCTCATCTTTCTCCGTCATGGACATGGAGCGATTCAGCCCACTGCCTTCCATGTTCTTCATCTGTCTCAGCTCCTGTGAGGGGTCAAAGTGCATTGATGTGACCCGAGGTCAGGGGTGGGTATCTAAAATCATGTCACATTTCTTGACCAGCAAATCACAATAGGGACTTTTCCATTGGATGAACAAGAACGATGTGACGCCGACTGTAGGCGTATGTCAAGGCGTCACCTCCCAACGTCAACCCGCTGCTGAAAAACATTTCGATTTAGGGCGTCAATGTCCTAGATGTTGTCCCATCAAAGTCTCATAATGCGAATTTATAACTGCTCTCTTTGCACTTATCTGATCTATTTTCATAGTTTGGTGCTTGCATGCTTTGCACAAATCTGCTACTATGAGATTTAAAGATCTCCACAAAACTGTGAGAAAGGTCAAAATTTAGTATGGAAACACCCGAATGACTTGGATATAACAGAGAACTACGAAAGGGAGAATCAAGAAACAATACATGTATGTGCCACCACTGATATAATGTCTATGATGGTTTCATCAACTTTTGTTTAGTGCAATTAGCTAGAAAATTATTTTGATTCAGTTTCATTCTTGTGCAATCTCCTACATACCAAGTGATTGCCATTATAATGTTCTTGCCATCAAGACAAGATATGATAAAGAGAGGCCTTTGACTTTTCTTTGAAAACTTTTAGGGTATTAATAGGTTCAGATGTTAATTCTTACCTTGGTGGTGAGTTTGGTCATCTTAGGATCAGGATCAGAGTCCACTTGGAGGCCGTAGATTTGGAAGGAGATACTCTGGCTCTCAAAGAAGTCCAGGTGCTCCTGCTGGACGGATGGGATGGACACCACGCGGCTGTGTGACCACTGGGGTGACAGGGTGTCCTTGATGGTTGGCGTTACTGTGTACTCTTCCTCATTCATAAACTTGTACTTCACGTACAGACCACGAGAGAAGCGTGACTTGTTGATCTCTCCACTACGTATCAGCACCTGACAATTTAGAATTTATTAAAAATGCAACAAGTTGAAAAAAACATTGCAGTACCTCAAACTGACTTATGTGCCCACAGGTATTACTTAGTCAAACATGGCTCCAATACAAGTGCACCTGTTTACAAGTAGGCCTCAAACTGAAAGGATTGTGCTTAACTTTTTAAGGTCTTGAATGACCCCCCCCCCCAAAAAAAAAAAAAACAACAACAACAACAACAAAACAAAACAAAACAAAACACAAAACAAAACAAAACAAACACAAACAAACAAACAAACAAACAAAAAACAACATTATTATAAGTATGTGTACATCCTTGTTTTGATATGTTATTGCACATCACTTTTCATCAAACTCAATTTAGCTGCTCAAGGGCATAGCACATTGGATTTTCCTCAATGAACATCACACCTTGCAATTTCTTATTATTTGATTCCTCATCAGTTCAATATTTAAGTCTGATTTGCCAGAAAATATCACTGATTTCTTAATACTGTTTCACACTGTTCAGGTCAGCTTCTAAGTTTTGCTTGATGGTTGATGCTGCCACTCACCCTGAAGCGGTATGGCTTGCCAAGCAGCTCTGTGGGGTCTTCCACGAAGGCATCCTCATCTTGGAGGGGTTTCCCAGCCTGGTTACAAGGGGCAACATTCAGGAGCAGGTATCCCTGTTCATTGCCCTATGGAGTCAACAAAAACAAAAAGGTGCTAATTATACTTGTGTAATAGTCGTAAGTGCTTAACATTAAGAGTTCACCTGCTATCAAGGCTTTTAAGGTTTCTCAACTTACATGAGATATGATATGACAAAGCCTTGGAACTAGTCTCACTAATGATTCAAGTCTCAACCCAAAGAAAAATTCCAAACCACTTTTAAATGTGTGGATATAGATCAGAATATCATTGCACAATTACTAGAGGAGCTACTCACAACTATCGTACTAACAGCAGAATACAATCTTCTCTGAAAAATCCTTTTTCCCGAAATGCCTTGCCAACAGAAATCACCACTAAGGAAGTAAAATGGAGAACATAGAATTAGCCATTAAAATTAGGGGCACTACAATGATACAACACTCTTGGACCTACCTTGAAGTCTGTTATCGTGACTTTGTCGTCAAAATCTAGGGCGTAGGCGAGACTCTGGAGGAAGACGTTGGCAGTTCCAATCGTGATGTCCTCAGGCGGCTCCCAGAACGGGTCTTCCTCCTTCGGCAATGTCAGGACATCGTCGTCGCCATCGAGGTAGCGCTGGTAGTGATCCTACACAAAGGAAATTGATAATTGTAAATAGTGAGATACTCAAAACCGCTTGGTGTCAGTAAGCAATGTATGTACTACATATGACTGCTTCGAACATTTATTGTGATTAATCCTGCACATGTAGTGATGAGATAGTGTTTCAGCAATGCAATCACACTACATGAAGAGCAGAATTCAATACATTTGCTTTGCATCTGGATATCAGAGCATGCTACACACTGTACCGGTACTGACCCTAAGTTGTTTTGTTCCTTCTTCTGAAAGTTTGTGAACTGTCACTTTGTATAAAATTAAGTTTGTACAAACAATATAATGAAGATCAATATTCATTCATATAAAATCGAAAAGTACTGGTTACATTCGATCAGATGTCTTCAAAAAAACAAACAAACAAAATGAATAAGACCTTGTCTACAGAAATAAAAGCCAAGAGTATCATCAAGATTAATTCATATACCCAACTGGCTTTCACACACACACACACACACACACACACACACAAAATGATTTCTAAGAGGTCAGCCATTTGAAAAACCATGAAAATTATGTAAGAACTGATTTTTTTTTTTTCCTGAAGAGATACATTCAAGTCTGAAAAGAAGTCACAAATTCTCTGAAAATAGAAAATCAACATGACTGTGTGCAAAACAATTTCTCTTTCAAGAATGACATATACAATTCAAAGGAGTAGTTATTATATCTTTTTTGGATTAGAATGAAAAATGCTGTCCTTACCTGAATAACATATCTGCGGTTGATGAACTTGCCTCTCTCCCACATCCATTCATTGCCATTTAGTAGACTCGTCATCTTGACAACCACTCTATTCATGGTGATAAAAAAAGACAAAGAAAATATTATGGAGCTGTTTACATCCATCTGATAACTGACAGAAACTAAAATTGAAAGTCTACATGAAAACAAAAACAAAATACAGAAAACAGAAACAAGGGAAACAAACTCTAGGTACAGTACGAAAATTACAAGATCATACAATTCAGTGGTACACACTACAGGAGAGCAACACTACAGCTAGCGGCTAAGAAATAAAATGAGGAAAGTCCAAAACAATGGGAGGTTCTAGATAATGGGCTTAAAATGAAGATGACAGAGGACTGGTAAAGATAACAAAGAACCAAAGTGAGACTACGGAGGAGGATGAAGCAAAACAGAAAGAGACAGAGAAGATACAAATGTACACAACTTGAGATCTTGAAGAATTGAGTAAAGAGCTAGAAATTGTCAAGAAAAAGCTCTTACTGCTCACAGCTACCAATGAGAACTTTTCTTTTTTTTTCTTTTTTCTTTTTTTTTTTTTTGGGGGGGGGGCAATCTTGGTAAATTGAGTTATCAAGATAACCACACCAGAGGTATGGAATGAGAAAGAATCTTTACAAATCGGCCTTATACTGTTGACATGAAAAGATACTACAAGTTTATAAGGATAAGAATAAATAAAAAGTCTTGTTAGTCTTGCTTCCAGGACTTACTTTGTTTCCTTGTTGGAACCCTCCTGTGCAGCCCCACTGATGAGTACAATCTCAAAGTTCTTGTGTTTGTTCAGCTCTTCACTCACAGCGTTCACCTCATTGATCATCGGCAGCATCTCTAGGATCTGGTCTTGCGCCCTCTGCTGGTCTGTATGGGGAAGCAATTTTGAGAGAATGAACACTTTGGTCTATTCATTGACCCAGTTCCTGCTGCGATTTTAAAATCTCCATAACTTTGCACATGACCCAACAAGCTTTCATTGGGCATGGGTTACAACGAAAACAATGACCAACATTGCAGAATTTTTTGGTGACAACAGCTGGAGAATAATAATTTGACTCTCATTGTGCTTTTTTGACAGCAAACGGCGTGTCTGCTGGTTGTTTTGCCAAGCAGTTAATACAACTTGAACTGTCCCGGAAGTGTTAATATGAGTTATAGAATATTCACTGTTATATTGTAGTGCAGTACCAGTAGGCCTTTTTGAGGAACTGTAACACTGATAAACATTAGTGAGCATGTCTACCACATATCTTGTCTAAATTTTGAGAGTAATATAATATTACTTAACCTTAGCATGGGAACATGCAGACAGAGTGTATAATACCTAAAATTTGCATTACACAGGGCTCGACACTAACGGTGGCCCGGTGGCCAGGGGCCACCAAAAATGAAAGTTGGGCCACCAAATTTTAAAAAAGGGCAAATTTGGTCGCCCGCCTCGGGCCACCAAATTTTTTTGAAAAGTGTCATTTATTTGTGTTAAGATGTTGCAACCCATGTGCTTGTCAATGAATATTTATACTTAGTCTTATCATTCAGCAGTTAAATTTGTTTAAAGGATGGATGAAAAGGACTGAATGAGTGCCTGAGAGTGAGTGTTGCGGGTTTGGTGAGGTTTATTTATGAGTAGATATGTCCAGCTTCCAATTCTTACTATGATAAAACTTAAATATTTTACTCATCAAAAAAAAAGCAGGAATTTTGATGGTTTTCTTTTTTTTTTTGGGGGGGGGGGGGCGCCACCAAATTTTTCTCTCGGGCCACCAAAAATTTGAAATTGATGATTTTGGTGGCCCCATCGGGCCACCAAATAAAAAAGTTAGTGTGGAGCCCTGCATTACATCATGTATACATAAGTCTTGATTGATATGTTGACATTTGGGACGTGTATATGTGTGTATCTTGTATCTATCATTACCGATGACAACTACCCCCCTGAAATGAAAATGGCATCTTATAGCCTTAGTCTCAAGAGGGTTGAAGTCTATGTATACCAATGTATAGCATGAACAAGTCTCACTACCTGAAGGAAAAATATCATAAGCAGGGAATTTGAAGAGTGGGTTACTCTTTCTCAGTGTATTTACACAATTCTATCTGAAGAGCCATGTTATCTGGACTGGACAAATTTGTGTAGGAACAGAGTTGATAACCTAGGACCACTCTACCTTTTGTCAGACCACTCGCATTAGTGTTGAAGCCCTTTGCCTGGGCCAGTTCCTTCTGGGCAAAGTCCCAGTCCACAGTGGCTGGGGTGCCCTCTGAGGTCTCTGGCTTCAGGGGGTTGTAGAAGATGTAAAGATGGTTGGAACCTACATAAGGAGAGAACAGAAGAAGAAGAATGTCACATACACTAATATCATCACAGCAGATATACATGATTGACAAACAATGTACTTTGACTTAAAGAAAAATCCTCCCACTTAAATACTACTGGTGGCTTACACGAGCCATACTAACACCATCCACCCATCTATCTATAGATCTACTTATCTATCAATATATCCACCCATCTATTTATCTTTCTATCAAACCTATCTATTAATTACTTTACATGCCCATCTATCTTTGTAGCCATCATTGGGTGTCAATATCTGAAAGATTTAAAGACCTATGTGTTTACTCCAAAGCATATCTTTCAAAAGACTACTAAGCACACAATATCATGTGTTAGTTGCATATTGAGATTTGAATTTGAACTACTGAAAGCATCATTCAAATATGCCAAGATGCTCAAGGACAATGTGAGGGAGGCCCATCAGGTATAGATCTAGCTTTGAAGAGTATTTCAAGAATTCTGCAACTGGAACAAGCAATTTTCATTGTATATGATCAACAATGAGCTCAAATAAAAGTCTACCTACTGAAAAGAAAAAAAATATAAATGGAAAATTATCAAAGAAAGATAAACCACCAAATGTAAGAAATTTGGCACCTCAGGCTTGGTTGATGAAAAGACATAAAATTGCCTTGCCTAATTTGCATGTTTCTGTGTTTAATGTTACTGGCTTGTGAGGGCAGATGTGACACTACAATCTCATAACTTGATAATTTCTTGGTTCACTCTGATAAACTTTTCTCATCCTGTCTTGACTTTATACTCTCTTCTACATACTCATGGAGTGGAGTTCCCTCCAAAGCTGGAGAGCGTAAGGGAGTAAGTCTCTTATAAGTTTAAGGTAGGTATTTACCAAACATGACCCTGTCCAGGTGGGCCAAGCCTCTCTCGCCGACCAGCGGGACCCCGTTGATCTTGACCTTTGCACCCGGAGATGCCGGCTTGATGGTCAGCTCGCCGTTCTCATTCTTCACCAGGGCATGCTGCTTCTGAATACTGTTGAGGAAAAAGGAAAAGAGACTTTAACAGTGATGACTGCCTTACCACTTAATAACAGGGCCCTGTTGCATAAAAAGATGCAATCAAACTTAAGTTACATATCAGCTAATCAGAATTGAGTATTTAGAGACTTATATGTTTGATTTTGTGAATTACGTTTGATTTCAACTTTTATGTAACAGGGCCCTGATGCTTGAGAGAATTCGGGGGGGGGGGGGGGGGGAGAGAAACATACACAAAGAAGGCAGATGGGATGTAATGTGGGCAAGAGAGGAGAAGCTAATAGGCAATAAATTTCATGTTAAGATTGGATATGACCTTTACATCCTTCCTCACACATGAGGTAGGGAGGTAAGAAAGTCCTTGCTTCAAGCTCTATTGACATTGCACAGAAACAACTGAGATGACAGGCATAACAGGAGCAGGCAACTCGGCTGCTAACATCACTGTGGTTACCTGAGACCGCTGAGAGGAATCGTCGGGGCGGGGTTGGCATCCTTGCGGCCAATGGTGATCTCGCTGGCACTGAGGAAGTGGTTGATGACCCCACTGAGGACGTTGTCCTCGTTGAGATTGGCAAAGTGAGGCTCCTTATTCTTGCGGGATTCCTGCATAGCACGAGTCTGGTCTTCAGCTGCCTGCTCTTCTCTCTGCACTTTGAGCTAATGTCAAATGGGGAATGAAAATTACACAGAAAGGTGAACTTGAGCATTTGAAACATACATTCAATGCAGGCCATGATTTTGAATGGCGGCCCTATATTTGACAACAGATATGTTATGGAGGTACACATTTTCTGACAGCATATTGATAGATAGTGAGAGAGATAAGATGAAGAACAAGGGATTTCTATACTTGATTGAAGACAAAAATGTATGACTTCTACAATAGGGAGATTGGGGAAAATGGAAGATTATCACACATACTTTGGTCATATACCTGTTTATCTAATTTTTTACCTCATTTCCAATTCATTACACTAAAGTTCCGTTCCTCTATTAACGAGATATACCCTGTAAGCGGGAGATGTTTTGTTGGGAGAAAAAAATGGATGGAGGATGAGTAAATGGGAGGGAGAGAGAGATGAGATATTTTCAACTTACCTTGGAGTCCCAGTCCATATCAGACATAGCTTCCTGGTTTGCCATCAGCTGTGCACGAATTTCTTCCTCCATCTGTTTCTTCATGGCCTCGATTTCTGCGTGGAATTTAACAGAGCACATTTAGTCAGAAATAGTGACATACTACCTTTTTCTGTGTCATTAATTCATCCCTTTACTATCAAGGTCTCTCATAAAAAAGTAAAGTCGATGCAAAACAAGAATAATCCTTCTCATTTCCTGAGTTCTTTGTCTGCATTTGAAACATATCATATCAGAATACCCAACATCCAATACAACCTAAAAAAACATGATGAGACTTCCCCTATTGTAAAATACCACTTGAAGAACTTCACTGAATGAAACAGTTTCAGATGTCAACTAAAGCTTGCATGTCCCTTTCGCAACCCTGAATATCAAGACTCCTTTCAAAAGCTGGTATATTGTAGAGGTGGGTAATTCAGTCATTTCCTCAGAATGATAAAACTGGAGACTTCTTTACGATGGAGGGAAAACAATACTATAGATTTTCAGTGGCTCTATTTGAACCCAGAAAAAAAAAAACTCCAACTGTTATTCGCAGTACAGAAGGGGAGCATATTCTCGAGAGATGTTGGTTTAGTTTTTCATTTCTTGTAAAAAAAACCTCTCCGAGTTGTATTATCGCAAGATTTCATTCATGATACTGGGAGACATTATTCTTCAGCCATGCAAAATTTGTGACATATGCGAAATTTCATGACGTCTGCAAATGGCATACATTGTCGTGTGAGAATGAGAAGGTTGTTAAGTTGCCACTAAACCCATAGTGCTCAAGACAACTTTTAAAACGCCCTTCTCATTCTCAGCCGACGATATGACCTCTAACACATACCTTCTGGACTCATGCCAGCCGAGCCTTCCATGGGAAGAGCGCCACCGGTGAGTGATTTCTTCAGCCGCTCATTCTCCTCCCTCAGCTCTCTGATCAGCTTCTCCACCGGGTTCTCATTCACCACGGCCTTGTTCTTGATCTTCTTGGCACGGTCGGCGTATCGCAGGGTGCCGAGCGTCTCGTCGTAGTTGATGTCAGCCGGCGACAGAGCTGCTATCATGATTGTTTTGCTATCGATAAAAGAGTGGTGGGATTCATCTTGCAGGTTTTCATTTAACTGCTCGAGGTCTTGTTTGATGGAATAGGCCCATGTGATTGCTTTAGTTTTAATAAATTACACTTTATTGTTGCAGGACAAGTGACAAAAAAGAACTTCTCTACTATAGTTTGGTGTAGATCTGCACATTCATGTGATACTTTGTGACCAATAACTTCGACTAGGGTCCTTTGAGACATTCTGGGGAATACTTTCGTATGCGTCCAATACTTCACATGAGTGTGACATTCTACACTGATATAAAGTGAATGATACAATTGGAGAGCAAGCTTGCATTATTTCTCCTGGATGTGTAGGCTTAAAATCATAAAAATATCATATGCCAACTCCTTGCTCTTCAACAAGGACTACTGACATGGAATTCAAAGGGGATGGAAATCGAGGAGATTAAAATGAGTCACAGCATTCGGAGCACAACATCAACTACATATGCCTCTGCATGAGGTGCTGTATTTCAGTCTGGTGTGATTGCATGTCAGCAGCTTTTTGTGTGTCAATCTCACCTGTTACCACCAAGGGCATTCTGGAGCAGCTTTGTGAGCACGGAGTCTCTGTACGGCACCATGACCTTCTTCTTACCCATAGACAGATCGGCGAGGGCCTGCAAAGATCAAACAGGGATGAAAGAGCCATGTTAATTGATCACTGAAAAATATCGTCCTTGGGCACGCGTATGGTCCAAATTTATTATTGCCAACTGTGTGTAAGTCTGTCCTGTTCCCCACCCCCTTCATTCACGAATTGTATTCATATGGTCAAGAAACCCTGAACCATCCATAGATCCACATACAAGGATCTTATTTACATGAGACATAAGCACACTATACTAAGTACACGCCGAAGACCCAAATTGAAATTCCTTTCATTCAAAGATGTAGACTTTGAGAGAAAGTTCCATACTCCAAAACACCATCTATCATCAAGTTGTTGAAAGTTTGCATGGCAATATAAATGAGGAAGAGGTATTTGTTTGGAGAGATTTGTGGTGACACCATGTGTGTGGCCCTTGAAAGGCCTGTTGTTTGGCGAAAGAAGACCCTAGAAAGAGGAGAGTGGAGGAGGGAAGCTACGTCAAGGTATTTTGTGATGTACACATTATTTCTCTTTTCAAATCAGAGAATTATAATAAATCAACGAAGTGCCTCCTATTCAATGCTATGTCAGGTCAAAGGTCGCAGAAGACAGAAATCAATCATGATGCTGAGGACTCACCGAGATGACGTTGCCGAGAGCAGAAAGAGACTTGTTGATGTTCGCTCCTTCCTTCAACCTATCCCCAGTAGCTCCAGTAGAGTCTGCCCTTTCACTACCTGCAATTATACACACCAGCAATGACAATGGGTTAAAACTTGCTACTTAAACCTTGTGGGAATTATAATAACAATAATGATATTTATTTCATAGCTTGTATCACTGTTACTGATTGTGTCTCTATGCACGTAAAGGGACACAAAATAAAAAGACAAAGAGATGCTATTAAATACAAACATTCGATTGCCTCATTCAATGTGTTTTTTAATTACATATGTTTTCAGTCAATTTTAGATTTTGAAGTTGTCGCTGAGCCCTTTTACTAAAGTAAGATGAAATAGATACAAAGTAATGGGGCAGCTTAACCCTTTGAGGACGAGTCCCGAGTATACTCTGGCATGTGTCTATGGAAAATGTGTATTATAGCAAAATCAGCCCATCATCAACGGGTTAAGCAAAAGGTTGCGCTCCACAAATCTTGATCTGAATAGGACAACAGTAATGCCCAAGATTTTTCTGAGTCAATCTGAGATTGCAAACTGGCACAGAGGTCACTCAAGATTCACTGAGATACTCTGGAGCCATTGAGTGGAGAAACTGCTAAGTACGAAGGAGTTACTACTGTGAACTTTATGTTTGACGGGATTGGAAGCCTATGTAATTGTATGAAGACCAAGGTTATGTGAAATTGTTTCTAAGTGCGGGTATCAATTGTGTTGCATACTTTTGAATTACCTGCAGTTTATTTAGCTGGGAATCTTGCATATGAGATCAAACTATTAGAGAGAATTATATTTCACCAAATGAGTGAAGCCGGTAGAAAATGCAGCATTGCATCATTGAGCATTGTTACTATGGCAACAGCTCACCTGCAAGATCAACCAGGTTAATAACACTGCTCTTCTTGGTCTCCTGCCCCACATCATTCTTGCTGATCTGGTTGAACGAGATGGTGATGACAGTATGGGCACGGCTACTGGTGGCATTCATCTGGGTGGCGGCCACTGTCCTGTTTGCAGTACCTGAGAACATAAGATGAGATCAACATTAATTGCCTTATTGCATTTTCACTTGACCTTTGACCCCATTGACCAAATCTTTCCCCGTGAAATCATTATGCAGTATCAAATGGATGTTTGTTGATAATTCAGGGTATACATTGAGTAATTTCCAAGGTACAGAGAAAATAGTGTAATTTTGGTAAATTATATTATACTTTTTTCAGCATTTTAACTAACCTCTGACCCTTGATATTTGATGCCATGGCCCAAAACTTTTCCTAGAGAACCTCTGTTTGTTCATACGTGTATACATTAAGTTTCATGAATATACCTTCAGACATTGCAGAGTTACGGCCGGGGAAATAATGAAATTTTAGAATTTGACCTTTGGCCTTGCACATGTGCGCCATACAGTTGAAAGGTGCAGCTTGGTCCACTTAAATATACATACGCTACGTTCATTTGGCTATTTCAAATAGATCTTAAGTTTTGTCAACCACAAAACTGATTTCAGATGGATGAAAATATGGTCGGACAGACAGACAGACAGCCTGAAACATAATGCCTCAAGCGACACTTCGTGGTGGTGGTGGTGGTGGTGGCATGAAACATTATTGGTCAAAGAATGTGATTAATAAACATTAGTTCATATGACTATATAAAGTGAGTATACATTTCTGTTCTCCCTATTCTCTGTATCTTACTGTCTTCAGGTAATATTGTTTCACAATACAGCCTTTTTGTTGAAAGAAATACATCATTTTAATTGATAATTTCCAGGGAATAAATTTAGCACCCATTATTTATTGCCCTGTAAACCACCTTTGGAACCCAGGATAACAAAATATGGCAAAGCTGTGTAAGTCATAGTATAGCTGGTCAAACATAGCGTGGGTCTAATATCACAAGCTGCTGTTTGGAATTACGTAGCAATGATTTGTGTCCAGTGGACAAAGTCTACTCTTTCTTCTGCCCAATGGCTATGGTGAACCATTTCTACTTTACTAATGAATTCGGTTTAACATTTATCAAAGGAGCTATTAAACATTCTCAATACAAATCCCCCTTTCTTTTGACAGAAAATAATACTGAAAGTGTACCCGGGTGCACATCATCTAGCTTTTTTACATTGAAAGAAATATCTAATGCTCTTCTTTTTAATTGAGGTAAAATTTCAGGGAATAAATTTAGCACCCACTATTTATTGCTCTCTAAACCACCTTTGGAAACAAGGATACCAAAATATGGCAAAGCTGTGTAAATCATGTCATAGCTGGTCAAACATAATGTGGGTCCAATATTACAAGCTGCTGCTTAGAATGAAACAGCAATGATATGCGTCCAGTGGACAAAGTCTACTCTTCATTCTGCCCAACGCCCATGGTGAACCATTACTATTCTACGACTGAATTCGGTTTAACATTTAGCACAAGAAAATATATGTAACATTTTCAATACATATCTTTTCTTTTGACAGAAAAAAAATACCACAAGTTTGTTGCAGAATATTTCCTGCACATTATCAAGCTAGAGTAGCATGGGTGTAATTCACGCAAGCAACATGGAAATAAATGTCACAAGGTTATAGAAGCAGTTGTGAGATACTCTAGCTTTATTTGCCTTCTTTATCATGGCCCCGGGTTGAAGCTGTAAGAAGCTTTCATGACTTTTGAACTTGCTAAACATATCTATCAAGTATGCCATATCTCATTAGTACAGGCCCACTGGATTTTGTTTGCAGAATCATATCTACATGTAGATATGTTATCACAGAGAGATACATGTATGGACACTTGGACAAATGGAAAATGGGGCATATCATTTTCATAAGACATGATTTGCAAGAGTAATATTATTCAGTACATAGTTTGACTTGTGTGTGTGTGTGAATCTGCTACTAATTTATTGTTTGTTTGATTTCTTTTGTTCTTCTGTATATTTCGTTTTTCAAATGAATTCACTTACATTGTAAACTGGACTCTCCTGTAAAGCAGTGTCTTGATGCCTATTCAAATACCCATGAGTGGGACTATCCAGCCTTATTTATCACGTGTGGATGCATCATATTGTTGTATTTGCATGTTTTGTTTATATAGTCTTGTTGTAGTTTGTTTTTGTTTTTGTTGTTGTCTTGTTTGTTTGTTTGTTTTTATGGAAATACTATCAATCATCCAACCACTTGTGCTAACATCCGGTGGAAACCTCATAAAGATGAAAATGCTTCCTTAACATACATAATTTTCACGTGGTGACAATATTAATCCTGCATGTGCTGGGCAAATTTGCAGTAGAAACAATGATTATATCATTGAATTGACACCCTCAGAATTTCACTGCATATGTTATATTGGCCAAAAAAAAAATTAGATGGGCCAGATTAAATATGTCAAATCCTAAAATCAGATCAACATTCAAAAACTCCAAATTTGCCATAAATGTTCAAAAAAAATCGTGGCAAGTCGGTGATAAAACTGTCTTTGCCATTCACAATGTTGTATACCAGGATATGGCTCATCTTTGATCAGACTTTTGGAACAAGCCTTTAACGAGCCTTTTCCTTGAATGTCAGGTCAATTAGCGCATGTGGACACATGTGCACGGAATGACTCGCAAGTTTGTACAAGGACTGTGTCACGACTACCAATTAAACATGGAGGAGTAAATATGGGATGAAGTAAAATGACATGTCGCCGTTTACTGAGAGCAAATCACGATCAGACACAATGTCAACAGTAGGCAGAAGACCTCTCAGCATAGTAAAAATGGTATAGGACCTAAGTAAGACTCATGTACGTTGCACTCAGTTTAATTGTTCTTCTTTAACCCGCTGTGTCCCCATCAAAAGTCCTACCCACTCATCCCTTGATTATTGACATGGTAACAAAGGAAACATTTATTGGTTGCTAGGCATTCATAAGATAAGGGTAGTGCCAGCAACACTTGCCACCAAATCAATACCACACTGTGAATTTATGGGATATTTTCTAGCTGACCACACATGATAATGATCTGTAACATTGACTGTTTCAGTACACTCTACATCTCTGAGGATGGAAACCAAATATGTTGCAGGAAAAAACAAACAAACAAACAAACAAACAATATTGCTTATGAGCACACTTTTCTCAAAGACTTCCATACAGCCTATATGGATTTCATAGATTTCAACAATTATGACAAAGACTTCTTGTATACATCTTTTCCCTATGCATAGCTGTTTTTGTTTCTATGTCAAGAAATGGCTATCTAGTGCTGGTATAGTGGTAGTCAAGTTTTCTAGATGAGGACTGTGAACACTATATGCAAAGTTTTTCTCTTTTTTTTTTCTGTCTCACTAGCTTGGCCAAATATTTTTTTCTTTTCAGAGAATAAGTCACCCTATCTTCAAAATATTCTCTTCCCTGCCATTCTCACCTTCGTCCACCCGCTGCTCAATCTCTTTGTAGCTGCCTACAGCCACCTTCTTGAGATTCTGGACGTAGAAGAGCCCCTCCTTGGGGTTCTGTCGCACCTGCAGGCCCCCCTTGGGGTTGTTCTTCTGCAGTAAGTCCCGCACCTGTTCATTGTAGATCTCTAACATGGAGAATGTCACCTCATATTTCTGTGCAGGAGGGAAGAGAGAGCAGAGGACACAGAGAAAGACACAAGAAATCAGATACGTCAATGATGGTCATGAAGATGATGTTAGAATCATATATGAATAAGAATTATTAATATATTATCCAAACACTGCATATGCCATATATTTTGTGGTGGTGCTTTTTTATTTTTTGTGAATTTTACATGTCTACTGATATTCTTGACATTAATAACATGCCAAAATATTGCCTGCAGTGAGACAACTATGTACATCATCTTCAAGGAGTGATAGTATAAGATTCCTTAAAAAGGATGCTACTTTTTTCTTATTCAGGCACTGGTCCTTAATCATAGGCTGCTTTCCTGTACTAAAGTTCCAATTTACTAAATATTGTACTCACAAAATATACGACACATTCAGTGGAATATTAGATTTACTGCCCTTTCCAGTTTCAGAATCACCTGGAATGTTTACACTGATGACTGTCAAATACACACGTTCCATGGCCATTGATGTTATAAACATTGTTACAGAGTTACATTTGAGGTCAAGTAACAGAAAAACAACACAAAACACAACAGGTGAAATAAACCATGTGAGGACTAAAATGACCTTTTCAAAAGGACCTGGCAGCATGGGGATACCACAGACTGGAGAGGGTTGGCTCAGCTTGGCAATAAGACCGATTCTGTGACACGCTATGTGTATTTTTGGCATGGGCAGCACCATTAACGCGGTGTCTTAGCCGACCCCCCTCCCCTCTCCCCCACCCCCTTCGCGCGTGCGGAATGAAAAACTGATGTATGGTTGTTTTACCCAATAGGTGTCTCGTACTGAGTGCGCGAATGCTTGCTTAGTGCGCGAACCTTTGTTACAAGTGCGCAATAAACATGTTGCCCGGGGGTGGGGGAGAGGAGGGGGGGTCATGGCTGCGCCCAGTGCCACAAATTGTCTGCTGCCCTCAACGAACCCAAATCGGTCTATATTCGAAAATTCTTTGAACAACGTGTGCATCTTTATTTCTGATCTCTATGTACATACACACACAGCTGCAGAATCTTGACTTCAGTCGACCGTTACTGATGAGCGTATGCTTCGATGCACATATTTGCCGACATGTGGCCGACAGACACCATTTAGGTTTTGGAATATACCCCGGTGGGCAGCGAACGAATATCGACTCAATCAAGCCAACCATGTATCCCCCACACTACCAGGGCTTTCAAAATGAGAATGACTGTACTTCTTTGCAGCATGCATTACACAGTACACAACTAATCATGCTGAACAATACCAATTTTCTGAGGTCTTTTTTTTAATATGATTTATGTCACCACACTCATGCCAATCTAACAAATGGACTGACAAGAAACAATTTTTCTTAAACGATTGTATACAAACTCACTTTAACCAAAAGAATAGAAGAGCCAGATACAACACAACATTCTCATATTTTGATGTCTAATCCAACAACTGAAGGTAAAATTTGCTATCGAATGAGGGCAAGAAATTCAACTCAAAAGTGTCCCCATGGAAACACATCAGGCAAGACAAATAACAAAGCAAACAAACTTGATATCGATAACAATTAAAAATACAATGTTCTATCTGCATAATTCGTACTTATCAGAGGGAGAATTTTCATCTCATCATTTCTGTGATGATCTCAGTACAAAACAAACACCATTTTTATGCCAATATAGGAATTATTGCTGCAAACTAATTTGTGCAAATGATGGTTCCCCAAATCATCCATGGAACATGTGCATTATATGCCATTAGGCCGGTTCATTTTAAATCAATTTTTAATAACGATGATATACAGACTCTCACTGTATTGATTGATTGTTGTGGGATTCATGCTAAATAATTAAAACACTATGATTGAAATGGCACAGGGGGTGGGGGGGGGGGGGGGGGGGATGGGATCATTATACACAAAGTTGTGAATCTCTTAAAACCATGAGGTAGAATCACAAGTGAGCTCGAGTTTGTGGATCATTGCATGCTGTGCACAACATTTCAAAGGGAAACTCAGGGAGCACAAAGGGGAACACTTGAGACCCAAGAACTAGAAATGTCGCTTTGGCGACTGGTATGCCTCCGCCATAATGCATGATTTTCCCAATAGGTCTAGATAGTACATGTGGACAATGTGTGATTACATTTTCACAAAATTGGCAAAATATTGAAATAACAAATTTGTCACAAATGTGTTGAATGTTCACCTTCCTTGACCTAGGTTTAATTGGATGAATAGGAGAGCATCTATCTAGGGATTTAAGGACTTTAACTTGACTTTGACCCATTCATACATTAAGGCATTGAGTAATTTTCAAGGTACAGGTGTGGAGAATTGGTGTGAATTTCTGCATTGAATAGTAAATTGTTACCATTTTCATCTGGCCCTTGACCCTAAAATTCATAAGATAATCACTTTCAGGTAGAACATGCATAATATGTACTAAGTTTCAAGATAACTTGAGCCACTTCCGAGATATGGAGGAAAATGATAGTTCAGCACTTTCACTTGATCTTTGACCTTTTGACCTTTGAGGCAAAAAAAAAGAAAAAAAAAAAACTTTCCAGAGAATTTCTATGAGGTTACACATGCATACACCAAGTGTAAAAAAAAATAATAACCCTGCTGGCATTGCATAAATATGAGGGAAATAGTAAAATTTTGAAGTGTTGCACTTGACCTTTGACCCCTGACCTTTGACCCCATGAACCCTACATTCTCTAGATAATCAATTCCAGTCAGTACATGTATATACTATGTTCCATGAAGATACCTTGAACAATTTTCCAAGGTACGGAGAAAAAAAAAGAAGTTTTAATATTTTTACTTGACCTTTTGACCTTTGACCTTTGACCTCATGACCCAAACTTTCACCAGAGAATCTTAATTGGGTAATACATGTATACACTAAGTTTCAAGAAAATATCTTCAGGCATTCAATAGATATGGTGGAAATAGTGAAATTTTATGTATTTGACCCTGACCTTTTGACCTTTGACCACATGACCCAAACTTTCACCAGAGAATCTTAATTGGGTAATACATGTATACACTAAGTTTCAAGAAAATATCTTCAGGCATTCAATAGATATGGTGGAAATAGTGAAATTTTATGTATTTGACCCTGACCTTTTGACCTTTGACCTTTGACCTCATGACCCAAACTTTCACCAGAGAATCTTAATTGGGTAATACATGTATACACTAAGTTTCAAGAAAATATCTTCAGGCATTCAATAGATATGGTGGAAATAGTGAAATTTTATGTATTTGACCTTGACCTTTTGACCTTTGACCTTGAGCATGTGCACCCAAAAGTTGATGGGCACAACTTCACCCCCTAATACACATACATGCCAAGTTTCATTAGGATACCTCAACAGGTTTTGATAGTTACCTTGTCCACAAAATTCATTACGGACGGACGGAAGGACGGACGGACGGACGGAAGGACGGACGGAAGGACGGACGGAAGGACGGACGGACGGACGGAAGGACGGACGGACGGACGGACGGACGGACGGACAACCCGAAAACATAATGCCTCCGGCACCACTTCGTGGCGGAGGCATAAAAAGTGCCTGTAGAACAATTCCACTGGTGTGCACTCACTGTTCCACTACAACATAAACATAACATCTCTCATTCACATGTGATACTTCTCTCTGTATGTGGAGTTTTTTCATTTAACTCCTCACCATGTCAGGCTGTGGTTGAAAATAAGAATGTAGTCACACAAGGTAATCTTTATATTTCCTTCATCTCCTTTTCTCATATTGCTCTTCATACAATGTAGATATTTCCTTTCTGCCTTTCTCTTCACCATGAGCATCTATGGTGGTGGATACCAGCACATTGCAAGTGTTCATATTATCATTGTCATTATTCATCATCATTTAACACCAGGACCTACACCACTGAACACTACAATTGATGAAACTGGATTCTACGTCGTATACAACTGGATACAACTACAACTACAATTAACATAAAATACTTCAACATCTCCATTTTGATACTACTGTGCAATATACCATTGGACACTACAACTGAAATCATTAGATACCATTATTAACAGCACTACACACAATGTTTGTTTTTATTTTTACCACTTGGTACTTTACCTTACACCATTGGAGATTAATACTTGCAAGGTCAAACACAGTCCCAAGGAATTTAGGTTTACTTGAGTGGAAACTACCTGCAATGTGTTTTTTTGCAGAGAATCTTTCAACTTATATGCATAGCTATGTGGATTGTAGGGATAAGACACAATGGCACTGTTGCAAAGGACTATGTGTGTTAAATAAATCACAAACAGGGATTTGGGGAAGTTACCTAAGCATGATCATATTTTAATGTATTTAAAAAACACACACAAAAATGTGTATCATCTGTTTATGAGCTGCTAATAATCTCAACTGAAATCCCGAGAACTGAGAACTGAGAAAAGCAGACTTAATGTCAAAAGAAAAACATGCAATTGGGAACTATGCTGACTTTTAGGGAGTACAAGGAGATATGAAAGAGCACCCCGTTCCCCCAAAACAGCCTATACAGAACTTCATTCTCACTGCATAATTTTCCTTTTATGAAGCCACTGGCAATAGACAAAAAAATTCAAAAGTGAATGATTGCTCCGAATATAATTACCATGCACCACTTAGCAAAGTCATTTCTTTCATCAGGACCATTTGTAAGTTCATTGGTCCGTGAAATGGACTGCTGTTTCCTAACACAGTTTTTTTTTTTTTTTTTTTGCCCATTTGATCCCCTCCTCTTTACAATGAAATGCAGGTGTGAAAAATTGGAACTGGATGTGACTCCTGAATTTATGGGGCAATGACAGAAAATTGCAATAAAGTAAAGTGGTCCACCTGACATTTATACCACCAACAATTTGGATGGCAGCTTATACCTACAACATCCTGTATTCCTTTATCTGTGACTGACTATAATTTGCATGATTTAACAGTCAGTAAAACGTGACATCATAAAGTGTATCAGTCTTCTCATCCGGCGATGGCTACGCCAAAACCTAAAAAATTCATGACTTTTGAACAGATTGTCCTATTTTCCTCAAACTTTGCTGATGTGCTCTACTAATATTGCGGCATTCACACAATCTACATGTACTTTATGGGTTTCATTCCCATCTAGTTGTGTATCAATGTAATGCACTCTTATGATTCATGGGCTACTCAAATCACATTGTAAAGATTGAGAGGTATAAAAGATTAAAGCGGTGTCTGGCACAAAGTATGAGTTTGAGATGCATCATACTTTTCAAGTGTCAAAACCCTTCATGGCTTTATAGTCTATCATCAAAACCTATACCAGCTCAGTACAAGAAGTGGATATCAAATGGAAACTGCAACAATTCCATCATATTCAACATCCAAACTCCTCCCTCCCCCATAAATAAAGAAATGAATGAGTTGGTGGACAGGTAGAGGGATAGACAGACCAGATTGATAGATAGATAGACAGAAAGACAGATAGATAGATAGAGAAATAGATAGATAGATAGATAGATAGATAGATAGATAGATAGATAGATAGACAGAAATGTAGATGGATAGATAGATAGATAGACAGAAATGTAGATGGATAGATAGATAGATAGACAGAAATGTAGATGGATGGATAGATAGATAGATAGATAGATAGATAAGCAGAGAGATACCAGGTAGACAGAAAGATACATTAGATAGACA
The DNA here is from genome assembly GCF_040938485.1 of Diadema antillarum. Taxonomy (NCBI): domain Eukaryota; kingdom Metazoa; phylum Echinodermata; class Echinoidea; order Diadematoida; family Diadematidae; genus Diadema; species Diadema antillarum. Next base: position 104,893 of record NW_027272399.1, read on the forward strand.
GATACAGGTAGATACAGCTAGCTAGTAACATAGGTAGGAAGAGATATGAACAGGAAGACCTACTTTGTATAGCTACATGATGTTTATCACCAGATAGACATATTTTGATATAATTGAAATGTAAACAATATACAAGTCAAAGGTTTGATGTTGATAAAAAGAAATCCGAAAATTTTCGAATGAAATGCAACAATCTGTAGGATGACAGATATATGGATTATTATGTAATACTCACAGTGGCGCCATCTCCTGCCTCAATCGTCTTGAAGAGAGCATCACAGGTGATAGGAACAATACCCCTGGAAGACACACAGAAATCAAGAATGATAGTTTAAAGCTGTGTTCCATTGACCAGACATCAAAGGTGTATAAAGGTTCATATATACCATAGATTTCCATGAAACATCAAACCAAAAGTAAATAAACATATATTTTCTTTTCCCAATGTGGTTTCACAAAAAGAGTTGATAGAGTCAGAAAAACGTTCGTCACAAAGTCTGTTAGAATTAATGTTTATGAGTAACATTTATGATCATAATAAATCTTTCTACATTCATATTTATAATATCCTTGTAATCACTGCTTTTCTCTCTTTGCCTAAGAAGTCCATGTGTGCTTAGGTTTGAACAGACTGCATCAAAGTAAAAAAAAAAGAAATATATATATATATATATATATATATATATATATATATATATATATACATATATATTATTTTTATTATTACAATTATTACAATTATTTCTAGTCAGTTTTTCCTTCCTTGTTTCAAAAATATATTACAAAAGGCTGCATCGCTTCGGCGATCCCTCACATTTATTCCAAAGTTGATTTACATCATTTGGGTTTATGTCAGGTTAATGTGTGTGTGTGTGTGGCACACATACACACACTATAGCTTCTGACCACACGAGCAAAGAGAGTTAAGGGTTTGGGACGAACACCGATCTAGGGCTTTCAATAGCTCAGTCGGTAGAGCACCGGTCTAGTAATCCGGAGGTCTCGGGTTCGAATCCCGATGAAAACCCATTTTCTTTCGCTATATATATACATATATATATATATATATATATATATATATATATATGAACTAGTCATGTGATCAACCCAGTTGTTCAACAGAACTTCAAACATAAATACTATGTAACTTAAATTCAAAATTAGGAATAGACAAATAATTAATGCTTTATTGCATATACATGGCCTTATTTGTTGTACAGATTCAATAAACAAAAATGGGGCCATCCAAGTTCTCTAAAAGTAAAGTATGTTCACAGTGGAAAAGCTTACTTGTTCTGCCCGTATCCAACCATGGAATATGATTTTCCAGCACCAGTTTGGCCATAGGCAAATAGTGAACAGTTAAAACCTGGAATAAAAAACAAACAAGTACTGGTCAATGGTATGATATACTAGACAATGATAAATATGAATAAGTTTTGATGATACAACATGCACCACTGTAATTAGATATATATCAATTCTTTGGCTGTTACTAGAATGATCTTGGTACATGGAGAACCTCCAAAGAGCTTAAAATATCAGTCTCATCTTCTTACTGGGAAAAATAAAACAGATGCAAAAACATATATTTTGTTTTAAAAAATACATATACATAAAAATAAACATACACATAAAATAATGCATAATATGACTGCGATAACTAACATGAATTGAAAACATACAAATTAAGTACCACTCAGTATACTGGAAATTAATCACTCAACTATCCTTGAATATTCCCTAACACTCATTTCCAACTTCTTGCTTGGGTGGGTTCAATCTTACAATCACACACAATTTTACTGTGCTACAGTACGTTGCACAACTGCCAACAAGTTTGTGAACAATTCATTAATCATTCTTATTTTACAAAATACCATTAGTGGGTTATTTTGCACAGAAACACATACTATAACAAAGAAAATGTGCTGTTTTGCATAGAAGCACAAAGAAATTACTAATATTCAGAATTTTTATAAGAACAAAGCAGTAGTCACATGCTGAAATTACTAATAATTGCTAAATTTTAGGAACAGTTTGCAGCCTTGCAGTTGACTGTAGTGACTTTGAAAACCAAAGAGGAAGTGTGAAGTCTGTGCACTAGTCCCACCCACCTTTGAAAGCGTTGTCGAGCACACCCTGCCCCAGGTCATCAAACACGTTCTGCTGGGATGCGTAGTTGCTGCCTGGCTGGGCACTGAGTATGCCCTTATCATCCTCTGTGAAACCATCATGTGACCTTCACACAATTGATGTTAAAAAAAAATAAAAATTACGATAATAATTTCATGCCAATGATGGCAATGATGAGGATAGAGAAGATGACAAAAGTTATTATTGTAATAATTACAATAATATCTATATTGATAGTATTATATACCAAAAATCACACTTTACTATGGTAACTGACAACTGAATTAAACACAAAATCCTCAGAGTACGAGATTACTGCTGCAGCATTCAAACATTGTACCCCATCTTCATCATTACTACACAATTATGACAAGCAAAATGTTTCACTTTACAAGATATACAGTAGATGAAAAGGAACACAATGTATATGTATGTCTGATATATCTAGTAAAGGGAAACATGGAATGATTAATGAAAATAATTGACACCGGTCACAGGGGAAAACTTTCTAGCTACTTACATTTTAAATGGCATATTTCAGACTTAAAATGTTGGAATTTTTGGGGAAAAAACCACCACAAAAAAAAGAAAAAAAAATACATCCAGTTCCTCTTTACTTTTCCTCATGTACCAGCTCACTTACAAACATTACGATTACTTCAAAACTGGAATTTTTTATGGGGATGAATCTTTTGCAATTTTCGCAGGATGATTCAGGAAAGCAAAATGAAAGCAAAATGCTCACAAAAGATTCAGTCTACACAATGCATTGAATGCCAATACAATGCTTTACACCACCATCATCAGCAATTCGCAAAAGTTTTACGCTGCAAAAGAAAAAAAAAGTCCTTCAGTTTCGATTCGCAAAAGCTTCATGATGTGAATGCTTCTGGTTTTACAGCTATTCTACAAACTGGTGCAGAACATGCAGGGGTGGTCTTGCAATATTTCACGTCATGTATTTCAGGTTATTTGGGCAGCAGAAATTAATTAGAGTAAGGTGTAAAAAAAACACCAAAAAAAAAGTAACTCAAAAGGTAACAGATAGAAAAATCAAACATCACAGAGACAAGTAAGCATATCATACAAAAAAACAAGGAATCCTCATTATCTATCAATTCCCAGTTTTATCAATCGTATGGCCTCAATGCTGGCCTGTTCAAAAGTCAATATTTGATAAGTCAAACAATGCATAATTGACTTTTAATAGCAGACAAGGCCGTTTCTGTCTTGTTGGTGGGATCTCACCAATATACTGCTGAGAAAATGTTGAGAGTGTGTTCCCACAACAATATGGCATATCATGTGAACAAATTATGCCCGGGCACAACAAGGAGAGAATTAAGATCAAATTCTGATAATTTGTGTCACGATTCTGAATAAATTTGGTCATTCTTCTAAATACATTTGTAAGAGAAAATCTACCCCTACTATTCTTGCATTGCAACTTGTAATACCTACAAAACTTCATAAACTTCGTACTCATTCCTTTTAGTTCAATAAGCATATATACTGCATACACATGTACTTGTATGTATATGTTCAAGTATATGATTGCATATACATGTACTTGAATATAACTTTGAAAATCTGGCTGCTCCACATCAGAAATGAAATTAATATTAAAGATGTGTGACTGTTGCAAACTCTGCAAGGACAGGAATGCTTGCAATGGACAGGAATGATGTCATTAAAACAGATACACACAGCAGCTGGTTCATTGAATGTTTGCAGTGTATCATATTTTGGTCATACCTATGAAAAACAGGCAATCAATATCACTGTAAAAAAAAAAAAAAAAAAACACAACAACAACACACACACACACACACACACACACACACAATATCAACGATGGGAAAAAATTAAGAAATCACTGAAGAAAAGCTTCACACTAATAAAAAAAAAATTAGCTAGCCTAAGGCAAATCATTTTGCAAAGATAAGCAGCCACCACACATTGCAGTTATCAAAGACTCCATGAAAGCATAATATTTGTGTGAAAGAGAAGAGAGGAAACATGTTACCACTGAAAGACCCACTTAAGCCTAATGTACACACAGCAGTCAGGGTCGTGTTCAAAGTTAGCCATCAGTTTGGCTGGTTGCCTAGCAACAATTAACCAGCTGCTGTCCTCTAAGGAAGCAGACACTGTAATGATGTAGGCAGCTATAGCATGGGAAGCACTCTTATTTTATACACTTGCCTCGTCAAACTGAATGTCCAGCTGGGTATACGCTGGGCGGATTACTCTAACAGTTGAATAATGCCTTTACAGAGGAATTTCCTGTCCCTATCAAATGTGTACAACTGTGGACAGAGAAGGCACTAGACCCATTCATACACAAGAGTTATTTGTTTTTGGATCACGGTTCAAAAATAAATTCATTTGCCCCTGTTAACACATGTCCCCGCCACCCAAGATATGAAATGGTTGTAGTCTCATACACAGCAACTTTATATGTACACAGCAGCACAATCAAACTTTAGGCACATTGAAATATACCTAGACAGCCTTGCATTAAGATTTGCTTATTTTTTGTTGTATAGGGCCCCCCCCCCCCCTTTTTTTTTTCTCTCTCTCTCTTCTTTCTTTAAAACACACACATTTGCTCATGGATATGTGGTGATGAGTGGCAGCAGCATCTTTTAGTGTCTGGCAGATTCCAAATTATATTGATAGCCACCTGAAATATTGGTACCAGAAGTTTATTTCATTAAAGAAAATTTATCATAGAGAGCTGGTAGAATATATCTTGACATGTTTAGAGTGAATTACAAAAGCTTCCTTTTTGGCACAAAGGCCTTATTTTTTCTTTTCTATTTCATACAAAAATGAAACACTAAAATGAAATGCCTGCATTTCCATCATCAACCCAAATATGGCTTTTAAGGCAACTTTTGTTTACATATTAAGTCTTAGTTGCAGATATGTCGTCTTTCATCACAACAGAAACAAATTTTTACATTCCATATACATATCTTTATATTATATATATATATTTTCTATTTTATTTTTATTTTTTTTGGGGGGGGGGGGGGGACAATCTATCAATTTCTGGAGAGAAATTACAGAAAAGAAAGGTGTTTTGGAGCTTGGCCTTCACAATGACAAGATCATTATTGGAAAGGTGCATGTACTCTGGTTGCTACTCTGGTCTAATGATATCCAAAACAAAAATCAAGCAATAAAGTCTTTCCATCCTTTTTCTACCACAAATAGTACAACTCAGCTTACAGACCCATGGAAACTCCCCACTGCCCAAGGAGAGCCATTGTATTTCCACAGCAGTGGAGATACAGACGGGTAAGCCTGTTTTCCGTTGTGTACGCAGACCCATGGTAACCCTTGCTGGGGCATTCACTAATGAATGACTACTCCCGTCTAAGCCAGATTGCACTGACAATGGAGTCTCAACAGGAGCTTAAAAATTGGTTATACAAATGAGAGACCCTGGGTAATTATCACTATCTACATTTGAGTGCAGAAAATATCTGTAGCCCCAGAAGCTCAACAAAAAATACAAACAATCAAGAGGACATTTGCAATCATAGCAACTTCCATCACTGTGCCGTATTGATATTTGAGAACAGGTATCTGCAAGAATAGAAACACTAACACAAACAAACACAGATTTATGAATGTTTCTAGGAACAGACAGCAAATACGATGGAGATTAAATGTTGGTATCTGAGCTACAGTTATGAAGCACATTGGTATCATCTTTCTCAGCAAGATTTTATCCATTTTTTTTCCAAGGGAAAGCTCATGCTTACTTTACAATTTACAAATGGTATGTTGAATTAACCCAGTCTCATAGAGGTGACACCATTTAATCCACTATTTAAACCATTTGGGGAGTGACAGAACTATATGGGGGGGGGGGGGGATGCAAAAGTGGGAAATGAGATATTGCAGTAGACTTTGATATTTAACCCACCAAACATAAGAGTTATCAGAGATATCATCCTTGTCTGAATGTAGCATGTGTAATCTATCATAATGGTGAAATAATTTTGCAGGGTAAATGACATTGTTGGAAATCACTTCTCTTGCTAATCCATGATTTTTACAGCTTAGAATACAAAAAAAAAAATGTATTCACCATTCTTTTTTCACATTTACACAAGTGAAATTGTTAAATCTAATTGAAGCTACAAAATATCTGACATTGTCAGAAGCAGGTCTCCTGCACTGAAATTGTATCATCCATGAATACTTTTGAACAAATGTTAATTAATAACAATTAATTTAAAAAGGGAACTGCAATTCTGGTGAGGATTTGCAATGGGTTATTATTGAAGTATACTATACAGGCTGAAACAATCTAATAGCCTCACACTCTTCTAAATCCATATCATGGGATAACCAAGTCATGAATATAACCAGTTACTAATGCACTGAATGTACTGCACTACAAAGGCAATCAATATGAATGATCTGATAAGCTACATGTATCTGGTACTGAATTGAACATCATAGTATTTGGGGCACCAACTGCTAGGTTTTCCTTTTTGTTTTTGTTTTTTTCTGTTTCCAGGGAAGATAGGAGACAGGGAGGAGAGGTGGGGAACTATGTATAACTCAGTGATAAAGTTCATCACTGTAAACAAATCAGTTTCTTTTTAATATTTCATGAGTGCTGGGGAGAGTATGGATGGATAAAATCAGACCTTACCTAACAGAAAGTACAACCTTGATGGGACAACTCTATTTTGATATGAGTTACTGTAAAAACGAGGAATGTTCGCATGCATTTTAATTTCACGAATTTCACGAGCGCCAAGATTCGCGAAATTAAAATGCATGCGAAAGTTCTTGTCTACACTATATGCATTGAACGCCAGTGGCAATTTGTGAAAATTTCATGCTATGAAAAAGGCTGTTGGCTCCAATTCGCGAAAATTTCATGCCGCAAATATATCACGTTTTACAGTACACTCTTTACATAAATAGCCGCTTTCACCATGTAATACTAAGCAGTCTTTTTTTTTAATGTGAGTAGCTGTATTACTATGTAAGTGTCACACTTTCCTTTTCCAATACACATATCAATGAATATTGAATGCTTGCATACATAAACGCAATTTAAAGAAAAAAAAATATCATGCCACCAACGTTAGCTGTTTACTTAAACCACAAAAAATCCACATTCATGGACCCAAAGTTCAACATATCTCTTCCAATCTGTACCCACTTCACAATTCTTGACGGATGTTTGGCAGTAACTTAAAGGAACTAATCATTAACCAGGATGTCATACTACAAATTCAAATATAACCAGCCTTGCCATACAAACCAACCATATCTTGAGGTAACAATAAAAAAAATAAAACAACAAACAAACAACCCTATCATAAAGGCATACACTTATGCAGCAACATCATGCTGGACCGTCTTTTGGGTAAACCCCGCTTTTCCCTTCCCTCCCTGTCTTTCTGTAGCAAAGCCTGATCGCCCTGCGATCAATAGACTATCTCATGCCTGGTTAGATTTCCCCAGAGGGAGGCCCTATTGTTTGCACAGGTAGATTGGCACAATGGGACCTCAAAGGCTGTTACCATGGACGATGACAAACAATGGCCCAGTGGAAAGACAGCGTGACACTCGATACAGAGTCCAGGAAACGCGATGCACCTGCTGGGATTACACCAAGTGCTCGCGCACAATAAATGCTTTACTGGGGGTTGGTTAATTTTGGTATGTGTGTGTGTATGCAAAATGTGTGTGTCTACTAGATGAGTGACTTAGAAAAATTTCTGGTAGGTATTTTGGGATAGGTCCTGAACAAATGAGGATTGTCTAAGCTCATGAAATCAAGATTGATGAAGTGGGAGTACATTGCTCTTTAGTGATGACTAAATCTGAGGTAATTGCTTGCATGGGATATGTGACGTAAAGATCAATACACCAGTATGACTGAATATAGATGACGCCAATTAAATCATGCATACAGCAACCCCCCACATTATGAGTTATGTCTGTGGCCTAGCAATGTGTGCTGCATATTATGACAAAATGAAGATGAGAAGACAATATGTACATAAATGTCACATGCTTTACATAAGATTCTTCAAATTCAAATTCTTCACAAATTTGAATTGAAGTGCTGTCAACATTCTAGGATTCACAGGTTCTTAGAACCATGGATATAATCAGTGAACATGACCACGGTAACAAAAACAAAAAAAAAAGAATGAAAACCAGTCAAACCTATCTATAGTGGCCACACGAGGGCAATCAAAAAAAGTGGCCATTATCAATCAGGTGGCTGCTACAAACAGGGTCTTTAACACAGCTTTTCTATCGGGGAATTGCTTTAGTGACTTCATATGACAAGTAGTCACTAGAAAGGTGACTGCTAAGATAGGTTAGACTGTATCAAAAAAAGAATATGTGACAAGTGGATATCATACTTTTCTCCACGGCTGTATCTGCCATGCAATGAGAAATGATGAAATGAAGGCTAACATACACAGGAAAATGACACTATCAATCCAAAACAATAAGTCATTCTTCAACATTATGAATGGTTAAACATGGTTACATTACATGGCAATCCAATGATGTATAGTTAGCAGGTTTGTATCTATTACAACCATTAGCAGGGGCGGATCCAGGAATTCCATAAAGGGGAGGCGCCTTTATTATAGGGGGCGCAGGTCCTCCCCCCCCCCCATTTTTTTCTTTTTATTTCTTTTGTTTTAATAAAAAATAAAGCGGGGGAGCACGCCCGGTGCACCCCCTCTGGATCTGCCACTGATCAGTGTCATGCATTCATGATGATCCTATTTCAATAGTTTGCTACACTGAACTTACAAGACAGTTTTAATCTCCCTATCACAAGTTCTTGCAAGCAGATGTTAATGTGGATAATAATAATTGTAATGTTTACTTACCAGTATGAGTAATCAAATGTGAACTGTTTGAGAGGAAAAGAAAAGAGACAAAATATTAGTGATTATATGACTGACTTATATATTTGATTTATTCTGTACTCCTGCATGCTCTATACTGCTTGTGTAAAGACATGATATACATGAACCTGGCATCACTTTATCATTTCTGAGAGATAAAGATCCAATAGAGCAAAGTTCAAAGTGACAATTTGTAGTTGGTTTCACCAGTGTTTCACTGCTTAATCTGACAGTTATCCATAATACCACTTGATAAAAGACATCTCATGCATATAAAAATCATAATATATACAAGATCTCTTCTGTAAGCACACACACACAAATACTAAAATAGATTTTCTAATTAGTCGCAATTAAGTGCACTAGGATGGTGATTGACAAATAGTATGGTCAACATTTCATTGTAGGTCCATGACATTTCACAGCACATTGACTGAATAAAGTCTACATATTGAAAAGCAAATTTTGGTCAAGCCTACTTGTAAATCAACTTCAGTTATGTTGACCATCTAGACAGAAAAATTGAAGAGACTGACCTATACAGTCATATTGTGTAACCAGTCTTTTCTTTGTTAACATGCAGTGTTATAATCTATTGCAGCTACATTTTTATGAACAATTTACAATATCATTTTTGTTTAATACTTACAGACTTAGGTTCATCCTCTGTTCGCAATTAGAAGAGGGTACAAAAAGAGAGCGAGAGAGAGATGAAAATAAGAAGATGAGAGAAAGAGGGGGAAAGAAAGAGAGAGAGGGAAAAAATACATTAGTCAATTCATCACTACTTAGGCAGATTGCACTAACATGTCACACACCATTAACCAGAAGCTGCACAGCTTGTAAAATAGTACTATTTGTTCTCAAATAAAACACTATAGTCTTGTATGACATAAAGATTTACTTCATCAGCCATGCACAGCAAGATTATCAATTTTCCTGTTTTTTCTCTCTGGCAATATTTCATGTGCATAGGGTCCATGAGGTAAAGTAAACTTTACCTTTCATATCTTTGCCTATTTAGAACATCAAGAAGTATCTTACTGACCCAGTTATGGGAAATTCATTGCATTTGAGGTATCTTCAATGCATATTTGGCATGAACTTGTGATGCAAGTGAAATATACAATGTAACTGTTTTAGTACTCTGATCTGAGCTAAAAATACTTTAAAATATCAAGTTCCAAAACACTTTATTTCAATGTTTGAACAATGCCCATTGTCTTGAATGCACTTCGTGTCTCAATTTCATTTCATTTTATTTTCATTTCATTTCTGTTTGGTCCAACCAATGTTTAAAGATATGACATGGAAATTTGGCTTCGTCACACGATCAATATAAAAACATTAAAAAAATGAGAACAAAAAATTGCTTCACACATAAGATCAAATGGACATCGGTACTAATTTGTTACAGAGAAATACCCAAACAAAATGCATGCTGTAATCATTATGTTATATAACATAGTATAAAGGATATATGAAAATCCTGCATGACAATTAACTATTTCCAAAGAAAATGGATAATAAAGAAAAATATTTAAAAAATCAACAACAATCAGAAATCAGAAAACTTTTTTTCATTTGAAATTACTTTGTGTGAGCTACCCAATTGTATGTCATATAACTCATACTCTTCTATTACTCAATAATGATATTATAATTCAATGTCAGATTAAAGTTCAAAAGTGCCTTGTTAGTTTTGACTTTTGCCCCTTCAATGATATAAACAACTGATCCTAGAATATCACATAAAACGGATAGGATACATTGAAATACTAATATCGGATAAAGTATATATATGGTTTACTGTACAGAATAATCAATCACTATATGCCAAGGGGAAAAATGAAAAACAATGCACTGCGACCAAGTACTGGTACTAAAGGTAATTACAAGGGCTTAAACTGGAAGGTCACACAAATTTGTGATGTATTTAACCAGGGAGGGGGAAGACCACCTCCCTGATTTAAAGGGACTGCACAGTACTGGTTGAGGTGGGGATTCATGTTTTGAACATTCCTAAGTGAGATAATGAAAAACCTAGTATGAAATATGAAAGAGCATGTAATTTTAAGCAGGATTCAACATTTATTTGATGAATATTGGTTTTCAAATGGCTGAGATATCCACACAAAAAAAGTGACAATAATAAAAGGCGACAGGCCACGCCTTTTATTAGGATATCTTTGTTTAACATTGTTTTGGGATATCTCAGCCATTTCAAAACCGATTTTCATCAAATAAACTTTTGATACCCCTTAGAATTGCATGCGCTTTGACATCTCATAGAGTGGTTTCTGAATATCTTGCAAAACGTTAAAAGCTAACTCCTCACCTCAACCAGAACTGTACACACCCTTTAACCCAAGAGCAGAAAGAAATAATTACATGTATCAACCCTGTCTACACATATATAATTTTCATGTGTGTGTGGATGTGTGTATGATATAACAATGACTTCTGTAGATATAGCAATAAGGGTATAAATCTGAATTTCAAATTACATGTATGCATCTTATTTCCCAATGTTTAAATTTCCTATTCCTATACACATTCAGGAGTTTTAAACAACTCTGAAGAATGTTGTACTTACCAAAATTTAGAACCACACAGGGACAATTTTTGATTTCTTACTTAGGACCAGAACTTTGGAACACATTGCCACGAGAAATGCGTGAACAAAGCAAAAGATCTACATTTCGTAAATGCCTTGCAGATTTCCTTCTCTAATAGATATTATATACTGTATCATGTATAATTAGTTTTCTATGTTAGAAAATATATGATGTACAGTGTATTTAAATATTAACAGCCATTTCAACCAACCATGTAATAATTTTTCGTTTGTGTTTAGCTTTTAGTATGAAGATCAAGGTGACCAATCTCGACTAGCACGTGTGCTAACTTTTGGTTTCCTTGTTAACAACAACTTTGTAGAATTACGCTACATGTATCACATTTAAATCTCAAATGTCTTCATTTAATCATGTTATTGTAAAGGAGTAATAGATAAGTATTTTTTTCATATATGTATGTAAATATAATTGTATAATGATTGAAAATGTACATGTTCAAATGTTGTTGCTAATAAACTTCAAAGTTTAAACTTCATATGAAAGCAATATATCCACCACATTTGAAAAAAAAAAAATTGAGTCCCTGAACCTAACAACATTAGATTGAACATTCTCTATTGTACTATAACACAGCTACATTCTTTTAAATACCGTACTTACTTGGTGCTTCTGGATTTTGAATTTTCGTTGTGGCTCCATTCATAATAATAACACATTTTGCCCCTCTGTCTTTTTCCCTGTGATGAAAGAAAAGAAACAACAGCTGAATGATTACACAGTGAAACTGTGAATACTTTCAAATATTACGCCACTGTCACAGTCTGTCACACAAAGACCATATTCTTCTAAGATCTCGCCACTACAATATGCATCATTCCTACTTTGTCTTTCAAGTACTTTCACTTCCAGACTCTGAAACAATGCTTTGGGCAACTCATCATGAAATCAGTATGAAAAGCAACCAATACAGAGATTAGCTACTAAAAAAAAAAGAAGAAAATAATGCCTCCGGCACCCTTTGGGCATAAAAAGAGAAAAACTTGCATTGTATACGTAATTCTGAACACATTTTGTAAAATAGCTAGTTTATGCAAATACCTGAATGTGTGTATACATCAGTTCTACTATTAATTGAGCAAACTACAGCGATTGACTTGGAATTCTAAAGATTAAAAAAGAAAATAATTTTTGCATTGCTCAGCAACCAAAATGAATGAATAAATTTAAAAACTTGGGCTACTGGAACAAATTGACTGCTGGGATCATGAATGTGTGAAGCAATGATTCTGAGAGCTGGAGACTGTACGGAAATTAAGCTCTTTCTGTCATAAAGAAAGTTGTTGTGTCCACATGATAAACACGACTGACAAATCTCTCAACTGTCATATTCATACTTATATTCGATTTTCTGTGAGTCTAGTCACTCTAGAATGGCTAAACATGACATGACATATAATATCCATGTTGAAAAAAAAAAGTATAAACAGTACAGATATATTGCATGTAGCTCTTTTATCTACACTTAATGTATCAGTGTTTTTAAGATACCTTAACTTAGTTATGAAATGTATAAATATCACTTTCTCTACTAAATTCTTTGCAAAAGTGCTATGACCACTTGGCATATAATGATTTGTCATACATTTGACTAAATTCCTTCTCAGCTGGCAAATAGCTTTTGACAGGGAGAGCTGGTTGAGTATACTGTAAAAGGGAATATTTCTGTGTATTTTTTTTTGCACTCTCACGAGTAAGATGAATTAATAGCATGTTTTTGATTATGCAGAAGACACTTATAAAGTGATAATTTTAATGAGCCAAAATATTTAAGTGCTTTTATATTTTCTGGTTGCACAAAATGCGTTAAAATGTCCACTTTTACAGTAATGTACACATTTGACAAGGATATCAATCAAAAGTGTACATATGTGTTAAAAGTATCTGAGATTATCATGGTTTCTGAATGGGGAATATTTGAAGAAGATAAGAAAAATGAAAGATTTGTGACCACTTGGATGTCAGAGATCAAGAAATATCTCAAGTCATGGCCATTCTAAAACACACAAACACACACACACACACACACACACACACAAACAAAAAACCTACAGTAGATGTAGGCACACTACTGACAAAGCCAAATCACTAGGTTTTCATTGCAATGCAGCAGATGAGATGGATGTGTGTCTGCAGTATACTATAATGCCCCTTTAATACAAGAGCAGTCTTTGTATTAATATTGCAGTATTGATAGCATAGTGTACCCCTGGTACAATGGTAATGCCTGTTGTAAAACCCCCCAGTGATTATTCTGTTGTGTTGGGCATCAACAGAGTACTTGATATTTGTGGACTTGATGGCACAAATCAATAATGGAGTGCTGTGAGGGCATTTGATGTAAATTTGAGAACAACAAGCTATGTGTGTGTGTGTGTGTGTGTGTGTGTGTGTGTCTAATGTAAAATAGCCAAGATGTGTGAGTATTTGCTTGGACAGTATAATACATCCAGAAAAGATAGCAACCTGCACCCAAATCAGGTGTGATGCTTCATTAGGCAGGGAATACCGAGTACTCTACGAAACACTGTGCCTAATGCACTGTTGCCATCCTAATAACCACTACAACTTGTACAAAATTTGAAAATATCCTACATGATTCCTACCCACATAAAAATGAACTTACATGTACACTTCAGGATGAAGCTGGTAAAAACAATGGTCATAAACTTTGGATACGCAACTGAGAACCTATATTAAATTTTATCACAATACTGCCTTTTTACAGTTTAAGTGATATTCATTGTTTCCATTCAGTAAATAGTTGAAAAGAAAGCAGTTTAATGGTTTAAAATGCCATTCAAAATTTTGATCTTCTATAAGTTCGAGTTCTAAGTTCAAGAAAATATGTAAAGCAAGATTAATCAGGTCATCACTATGACATGAACACTGACACACATTGTATTTACAGAGTGTACTATTTCTGTTGATGTGTAGGTTTAGAGTAAGGGTGAGGGCATGACAAATTTGGGAAATAAAAAAAAATACTGCATAGCTATAATAAAAAAAAAAGTATTCCCAAACTATTTTAGAATTCGACTTATTAGATTAACATTTCACGTTATCACTTTTTTATTTTTGTATCTATCTCACTTCTAGAGGTGGAAAAAGGAACTTGCAATAATTGTATTTTCATATGTTATGGGTTAAATGACACATCATCACTCCATCTTTTGTGTTTCTTATCGACTGAAAAATGGAAAGGGAAATAGAAAAAGGAACATCCATCTTCCAGGGAGTCAATGCTAGTCACATAATTATAAACAAAGGACACATATTAATTGGCCATAGCATCGCATAGAAACAAAATAGATCTGGTATTACAGTAAAGCATCGCCGGCGCCACATTTTCAAAAGTGGGGGGCCCACTTCCAGGTTTCATGAGCTAAGAAGCAACCCAAAAAATAAAAAATAAAAAAAGGCCTTCAGCGCAAAAAACAGAGCCTTACACTTCAAGGTTTCCATTTCTTTCTTCCACACTTCCGGGGGTATAAAAGTGGGGGGGGGGGGGGGGGAAGGGGGGGGGGGGGCGCGCAAAGTGGTGACACCTTTCTGTATTCCTTTGTATGGTGCAAACAAGTCATAAACAAAGGACACATATTAATTGGCCATCGCACCGCATAGAAACAAAATAGATCCGGTAGTACAGTAAAGCATCGCCGGCGCCACATTTTTAAAAGTGGGGGGCCCACTTCCAGGTGTCATGAGCTAACAAGCAACAAAAAAAAAAAAAAAAAGGGGGGGCGTTCAGCGCAAAAACAAAGCCTTACACTTCAAGGTTTCCATTTCTTTCTTCCACACTTCCGGGGGTAAAAAAGTGGGGGGGGGGGGGGGGGGCGCAAAGTGGCGACACCTTTCTGTATTCCTTTGTATGGTGTAAAAAAGTGCACCCCCCCCCCCCCCCATTCCGCCGGCCATGAAATGTAGAGTACGTAGTAGAAGTGGTGTTCGGTGAATAGTACACAAGTGCTAGTTCCAATTAATGCAACATTATTTCATACGAAACTAAGGAAGCCTGTAGCACTGAAATAAAGAAACTTTGTGAATTTGGTCTGGTCTCGCCTCGCCTACTGGCTATGAAATGATGGACCATCTTGTGGTATAGTAGATCTATTTTGTTTCACTATAGACCATATGTATGCGAGTGTGACACCCGACCCTGGCCTAGACATGATGATTGATGATGATTAGATTTAGTGAATCAGTCAGCTTAATTATAGTACCTTCAAACGGCTGTAAATGCTTTGGTATGTTATTGTAGAATTCTACTAGTACTAGCTACATACCGAACATTGAATTTGTTATTATTCTCGTGGCTGTGTCTTCACCGATTTTGCAAATACATACACTGCCATGGCTATGGCCAGTGCCCACTTGATTCACTACTGTTAGCTATAGTATTAGTGTCATGTCAGAATGTATCTTGGTCCTAAATAGAAAGTTAGTGGGATCCAAATGCCAGACGGGCATATACTTACGATTCCCCTCCACCCGACATCTTGAGACGTGGTGGTTCCCCGGCAGCACTCCGGTGTCCCTCCTAATTAAATTGGCAAATACTATGTCTCTTCCCAATCTATCCTACCCTTCTTTCTTAAATGACGGGTCAAGATCGCGATCTACACACTATTTCCTCATATTCCAGCAAATTTGCTTCCACTTGCCACATCCAGTATGTTATGAATCCAATCCAGTGAGGAAATAGTAGACGTCAAGTGTTCTACCATACCAAAGATAACACCGGCCTCACGCCTGTTCACTACATGCTACATACGTCGAAACAGGCAGTGAAATCGTACTGCATGGTTCAGTGCTCCACGTTGAGCGTGTGCGCACCAAGGCAACTGGACAAATTGACGTAAGGCTGTCTTGCCTCGTCAACATACAAAGAGGGAAATCTAACATGTTGAAGTTTCTACTACTTTCTTTACTTTGAATATTCTCAGTTAAAAAGAAATGAAAAAAATAACTAGTAAAAATTGATAAGATTTAAATACCTCATCTAATGTCAAAAACATGAAATTTGGAGTACAATGAATTATAAATTATATCAAATCCCCTCTAAGGAAAGATGGAATCTTCTAGACCTCAACACGGAACCGGTAGCGGACAAAGGAGAACAGGTGAATTCCTTTCAGCTTCAAACGTGACAGCCTTCATCACAAGCAAGCTCAATGAACTCTTACGTAATTTGTTGTAGGCAACCATACAACTTTTTGAGGTCTTCTTCCGCGATGAGCGCGTGTACGTAATATGTGTGTTGGCGTGTGTAAGCGTGCATCAATTTTAGAAGCAAGAGTTTTGATTTGTGAGCTTAGCTAATTATTCATTCAATAGCCCGAGTCAAAGAAAACATCCAAGATGGTTCACGAGCTGGAGTTCCAACTGGCTACATTCTACAACAAACCTCCCTGAACAAACAAACAGGTGTCATCAGTTTGATATGAATGCACAAAAAAATCCTCAGGTGCATTTGTGCTCTTTCATGTTCGGTTTTTAAAACCACGATCTTTCTGAGCAATCTGAAGATTTATTTTGAACTCTGATATATTCAATCGAGTATATTTTGTTTGTTTATCCATTAGATAAAATGATATATTTCCCCTTATGATAAATCACCTAAAATAAGAGTCAATAATATTGTAGAGGGAGACAAATTGAAGAAACTCACACCTGAAAAGTCAATCCCCTCCAGAAATGTCCGTAAAAATGTAAGTTGGAGCTGTGTTTGAAAATAATCAAACTGCAGGGCCTACCCTCCTGGAAAGCTCATTTTATCACTTTCTGCCTAATTCCAACAATTAAAACTGAGATGCTATTATCTTCGAGTGTAGTTCTTAAAAAATGAATATGTCAGATTATTACCAGGACATTTTCAGTCGATTCTTTTTAATGCCATCTATTTGCACAATTTTCTATTCGCGTATCAAGTACCCCTGTGTCTTCATATAGCTCATCCTTTACATGACGGAGGGTGGTGAAAAGTAATCACCTTTACAGACATAATCTTCCTTAATGGAGAAAGACTAGTCATAATGTAATGAGGCATCCGAGTTTGGCACCTACTTCAAATATTTTTGAGTAGCCATATCGAACATGGGTTCCAAAAGAATAAGACAGTTGTGACTCCAATCTTGCAAACTTCTTGAGCATGCACCTAACTCCCGCTGGTGACGTAGTAAAAGATGAGTTTTACCAGGGAGGTCTCACCTCCCTGGTTTTACGAATCGTTTGTTTATCCAAGTTCTAAGATGCCAAGAAACATTTCACAATAAAAAACGAATAGTATTTCTCATTGCTACTGTTGCTTGTTCTAATGAAACTGCAGTAGCCATCGTACTCACAGTATGATCATGGAACTAAATAGTATGTTTATGCTTTTCACAAAACAATAAATACAGCTGTAGGGCCTAAACTTACATTTCATCTCGCAACCACCGGAATGATATATCGTAGGTAACAAACGTTATAGATACTCTTATATTCTTATAAACAAATCCCTTCCGATAATCACAGATCAGTATCTGCATCAAACTTCATGAAGCATAATTACATTTTCATCTACATTTTCAGTTCTCATCTAGTTGTGCGAACACTTTATTTTACCATCAACAAGAGACGCATATACGAGTACTAGTATAGTGTGTATTGTGTGCGAGGTCTCTTGCAGGTTTTCTTGGGTGATTCTAGCGACTGGAGAAGCCTATCAGACGTTTGCCGTTAAATACCAAGGGGACCGTTATGTCAATACACATCTGAACCTAGTTTAAATACTCTTCACCCCATCATGTGGCTTTAATTAGTTGGGTTGCCAGGTGCTAAAGACGAAGGGGGAAAAAAACCGGGTATGCCGGAAGCAAGGACGACTGTTGTACGACGTGGAAGAGAGACGTTAGCTGATCACACCTTGGAGACATTTAGATGACAATAAATACAAAACTGGGTGGCAACCTAATATTCGCCTTATATATTTCACGTCAATTCACTGTAATCACGGTGAGCGCAGTGGTATAGCGGAACTCTGGACTTGAAGCCCCGAATTCGAATCCTGCCTGACGATGCGTAATGCATCCTTTGGCAAGATGTTTAGCCCGCGCAAACAGATCTTTACACGACAGACAGCAAAGTCGCGTTCCACATTGACCCAACTTGATCAAGATACTGTAGTTCGTTGGATGGTTGCAGTTTTTCCTCTTCACGCAAATGAATGATGCATAAGGTGACTTTTTTTGTTGTTAAAAGTGCAACCCTCTCGGCCTCCCCCTCCCATCCCCACAACAAATAAACTAATTTCTCTCCGAAGTCCCCCCTAACTGGTGTATAGGAATAATAAAATCCCTATGTATCTCAACATTAATCAGTCTATGACGATAACGATGTTTTGACATATTCTGTCCATTATCAACAAGTGGGGCTTTTCATTCGTCTGATTAATCATTCAGTGCTTCAACGTCATAGTCATGGCGACCACAACACGAAAACATACATTATTTACTTGTATCAAGCTACGATACATTCATGCTCGCTTTCGATATGTAGTACATGCTTCACTGCCCGTTTTGAAGATAAAAAGGACGTACAATAAAAAGTACTTCACTTTTGCTTTTACGAATCAGTAGTCTAATTAATTTCCCTTCAGTGTTTTTTTTTCCGTAGACTGAGTTTCATAAAGTCCTTCTCGCCAATAATCATCCCTCACTGAATATTTTCTTTTCATCGCTGCGTTAATTATGGCACCGAGACTTCGATTGATCCAAGACCGACCGACTTCGCAGAATATAGCTGCCAGTATTGTATGAGAATATTTGGAAGGATCGATTTATTAGAATTAGGTGTCATGGACATGACATTTAATTAGTTTATGCTTGGTAGGAGTTACCACAGTCGTGCAATGAAAAAGATATGATTGATAGAGAGATGATACTCCATTCGTAGACAAAAAGGAGGTATATGAGAATATACATGTATAGATAGATAGCTATATGATAGATAGATAGATAGATAGATAGATAGATAGATAGACATATAGATAGATAGATAGATAGATAGATAGATAGATAGATAGAGACAGACAGACAGACAAATAGATAGATAGATAGATAGATAGATAGATAGATAGCGACAGACAGACAAATAGATAGATAGATAGATGGATAGATAGATAGATATAGACAGACAGATAGATAGATAGATAGATAGATAGATAGATAGATATAGACAGACAAATAGATAGATAGATAGATAGATAGATAGATAGATATAGACAGACAAATAGATAGATAGATAGATAGATAGATAGATAGATAGATAGATAGATAGATATAGACAGACAGATAGATAGATAGATAGATAGATAGATAGATAGATATAGACAGACATAATAGATAGATAGATAGATAGATAGATAGATAGATTGATAGATATATATATAGATAGATAGATAGATTGATTGATGGATAGATAGACAGATAGGTAGACAGACATATAGAAAGGGGTGGGGAGAGAGAGAAGAGAGAGAGAGCAAGGGGGAGGGAGGGAAATGTCACATTCTCTCATTTGTAGAAACGAGGTGAACTCATGATTATCACAGTCTATGCTACATGTCTTAATTTTCACTCATAAACCCGAATAACTTTTATAAGAAATGGATGCTTTACACTGTATAATCAAGTAAAAATCGGAGCTTAATTTTTTGTTTCATGACTCAAATTGTGTCAATTCTTAAGAATAAGCATTAGTAAAGCGGTCCAGTCTCCATGGGAAAACAAGTGGACATAGCAACACCCACAAAAGAACCTTAAACTGAATAACACAGTGCAAAAATTTATAAAGTATACACAATCCTGTCGCTGTACAATATTATTGCACGACGTCTGGTCGGGGTAAGTGCAATAGAGCAAACTACACCACAAGAGGGAGATATACCAAACACACTGAAGATGAATAGAAGAGAGACTCGTCAACTGAATGTTAAACCCAACCACACAAATTCAGCAAATAATGCAAGTGATGACCTCCTCTCAAACTTCCTGGCAGGAAGGGGAGGGGAGGGCGAGAGAGGCAGGCAGGAAAAGGGGTACTTCATCAAAATTGTTCTATTTGTTATGTGCTTGTGAGATAAACCATACAATGCCAAACTTATTTGTTATTTATTGTTTGTTCGTTTTATTTAAACACGGGTAAAAAATACTTACACTCAGCCGTTAAGCCAGGCTGACACTTGCACGATTCTGTGGCACGCATTGGCACGACTCGAATCGTGCCAGTGCGCAAACTAGTCGTAAACTGGCGTGAACCCGTCGTGTGCGTAAACCCGTCGTGATTGCGTGCCATGTCGGGACGAGAATTTTGAAATGTTCAAAATTTTGGTCACGACTTGCCACGAAAAAAACATGGCCAAAAGTCGTGGAAGTGTCAGCCTGGCTTTAGGCTGTTTTTCAGCAAGTCCGTATGATATACACTGTACAAAAACATAATGTGGTACAATCAACGTATAGGATAATACATAGACAATAATCGGTATAACGAAACATTTAACAAAAAGATGAAAAAAAATACATTATACACAACACTCTTTACAACACAGTCAGACAGTAGAATGCAGTAAGAAGAAAAAAAATTATATCATTTGCATTGTCATCAACATGTACTCATTCTTTCCAAGGACAATTTGGATCTGGAACCGCCTACCTAGTCAAGTTGTGCATGCCACCACCCTGACAACATTCAGAGAAACTGCTCTCCCCTGTATTACAACTTTGCAGCCTTCTTCTGGATCACTCATCATCTAAACGAGGATGCATGCAGATTTTAAATTGTAAATAGAGATCATCACCATGGCACCTCCCAATGGTATACATATGTAGTTTCATCCCAGTATAGCTTCTTGGAGCTGCGAGAGGGATTACAGTATCAAGTATCAAGTAACATGATCGTAATTTGTTACTAGAAATGCGTGAATCATAACTGATACATGTATCGAAATGTACTTCTTTCCTCCCGATGCATAGTAGCCAATTAACATGAGAACGAATTATAAGAACATTCATATGCTCCACAGTGCTGCCAAATATGCTCTACAATTTCTGCATATTGCATTTGAAAAACTCTTTACATAAAATGCAGTGACCGAGTAATTCTCTTGAATTTCAAATGTTTAATTATACTGAACACTTGACTTTAAAAAAAAAATGGAGAGGCCAATACTCTGATTCAACAATTTATTGCAGGAATTATATTTTTTATCTATCTTTATTTCTTCCTTCTGTATGTTATCTCTAATGTGATCAAAAGTATACTGGGAAAATAAGAAAGTGAAAACAAAAAACAAAACAAAAAATAAAATAATGAAGGCCTTTACAGAATCTATGGCAGAAGAGACTATTATATATGCAGACAGAGTATCAAACACATAAATATATATATATATATATATATATATATATATATATATATATATATATATATACACACATTGTATATTGTGTATTAACATTTCCATACACACACACACTCAATCACCCTGACACTAATATTTATTCTTGGTGTAGATTTGTGTTAAAATCAGTAGTAAATGAAACAAGATTCAATATGCATATATCACCATAATGTCAAAATCTTTATTGCAAATGAGAATATTTAATGCATTATCAAGCAACACAACAACTGCCACAAACAGCACACATGTATCTCTATTCATAAAGAAGTGTAGTGTCAAAGAGTACTGAATGCGCAGTATATTTCACAAATTCCAAGAGTAAGCTGGTATTCATGAAACGAACAACTCACAAAATTAATGTCTCTCATAACACAAATGCATCGTGTTCAAAGTGGAATATCTAAATCTTTTCTCTTAAAAAGTGATAATCCTTCTGTCTCACTCTCTCAACATGGTTCCTGATTGCAAATTCAACCACCAATGAATCGTCTCATAAGTCTAAATTTGCAAAATATTATGCTCCCAAATGTATGTAGCATATCACCATGTAGCGTATACAGTATGTCCCAAAAAAAAATTACAACGGGGCCCTATGCAATGATATCTTTTAAAATATTGCATCAATCTAAATACAAATTCAGGGTATGAAACTATAACTCATTGGCCATATCTTACAGAAAACCCCATTCGATTTGCTTCAGTGGTCAAAGAGAAATGAATTTTGTAGAGGATGTCGGGAATCTCTTTTGTCCAAGTTCTGTTTATTGTTCACACACAAAATCATCGAAGTGCTAAACTTGGAAGAATCACACTCATGACATGCTTTACTACAATCCACATTTCTGTGTGACCGCTTAACAAAATGGAATGGGAATTTCTGCAAAATAGTCCTAAGACATTATATCTTATGAAACTGAAGTAGCATTGAAAAAAAAAATAATCATATTGTATGTTAACAATTAGAAAATCTGATTGTAATTTTTGTGTGACATACTGCAGTATGTCCCCAAAAAATTACAATCAATTTTTCGAATTGATAACATCCAAAATGATCCACCTGTCTAAGTGCTACTTCAGGGTCTTAAAATATAACATCTTAGCTCTATTTTGCAGAAAACCCCATTCAATTTGGTTAAATCGGTCAAAGAGAAATGTAGATTGTTGTAAAGCATGTCATGAGTCTGATTTTTCCAAGTTTAGCACTTCGATGATTTTGAGTGTGAACAATAGACAGAACTTGGACAAAAGAGATTCCCGACATCCTCTACAAAATTCATTTCTCTTTAACCACTGAAGCAAATCGAATGGGGTTTTCTGTAAGATGTGGGCAATGAGTTATAGTTTCATACCCTGAATTTGTATTTAGATTGATGCAATATTTTTAAAGATATCATGGCATAGGGCCCCGTTGTAATTTTTTGGGGGGACATACGGTACATGTATCAGTATGTGTCCAGCACATACAATGTCAACAAGTGAATGGAAAAAGCAAATAGACATAAGATCTCAGACAACATGGCAGAGCTTCAAATAACGTCAGAAATTTTTGAAGAACCATTGCTTACAAAGCACTGTGGAGAATCATCTTTTCTTGTTTGTGTGTGTATTTGTTTGTGTGTTTGTTTGTTTGTTTGTTTGTTTTTTAGGCAGAAGTAATCTTAGTGCAGGTTGTATAGATTCTATCTGTGAAAACATCACTTAGCATTGACATCCTTCACTCTATATCACCAAACTAGATATCATATATGACTATAATACAAGATATCAACTGCATTCATGACTACCTAAAATGTTAACCTAATGATAACCTAAAAATGTGACCTGCTACAACAAAGGGATCCTAAAATCGCTAACGGCTGGGCCGAGAAAATCGAGTTTGAAATCACATCATCAAAATTCGTCAACACAATCGGATTTCTGTTTTGGGCATAATATTGTAGTCCAATGTTTTTTCTATCATCTGCCGAAATTTTGAAGCTAAATGATCAAAGGAAAGGCAAGAAATCAGCATTTGGATTTAGCACCGCAGCTAGACTCCGCCCCTAGCAACGAGGGAGTGATGTTATTGGTCAGTGTGTGGCATCCTGATTACTAATTGGTTGTGCGTAGACCGCTGATGCTAAGCTTGAATGAACATCACGGAGGTCGCTAGGAGCATACCTTCTATTGTCAAGCGGTGAAAACTGTCTTGCCTCCCCTTGATCATGATAGCGTCGCAAGGAAAACTTTGAAGGCGTTTTTCTCGAAACTCTGATTTCCACAACTTGCCTTGCACTAATAAAATCATCAATATCTCCGCAACCGAGTACTTTTATGACTTGTGCTATGTATGAAATTAAAGTAGAAGAGTAAGGGAATAATGTCATGCCATTTTCAGAAAATTTTCCTACCCCAACTTTCGGATCCTTTTATTGTAGCGGGTCACAAATGCATTTTGCAATTATAGGCCGAGTAGCAAACTATTCAATTCATCCAGTCTCCATAAACCTGTTGCGGATGGACTGATTTTGCTATAACATGCATTTCCCATACTGTAAAAGTGGTTTCTTTCGCGGTGGTTTTACTTTCATGCTTTTCGTGCTTTGAGGTTGAACCACGACTTTAACATCACACGAAAATATTTTGAACACGCCGCTTGTTACAATGCTATTGCGCACATGCACACATGAATATTCCTTGCATTGAGTGTATTGATGGTCAACACACACACAGCGATACTGCGCAATGTACGTACAAGCATGTTATACAGTACTCGAGAGACGGGATTTCAGGTAAGCCTGCCTTTACTTCTAATTTCTATTTAATAGATAAAAGAATAATTGGATTATAGTTAGGGTTTTCATGTGCAAAATAAAACAGTTTTTGCCGACTGTGAATTTACAGATTTTGCCGATCATGAATTTAAACACACACGAAAAAGTCGGCACTGATGGAAACCTCGAAAGTATCTGTACGCGAAAGAAACCACTTTTACAGTAGACACTTGCCCGAGTATACTTGGGACTCATCTTCAACAGGTTAAATACATGGAATCTAGTTGGTACCCATCATTTTTTGCCATGCCAGGCAAGCCTCAGACAAACTTTTAGGTTGGTAGGGCACGACCTGTTTTATGTATTATGAAGACAATATAAACTTTTGATACATTAGCAGCCACGCCACTGCTTATTGAATGTTATCTGAAAAATATCAGATGATAAATTTCCTCTCAAGCTGTGCAACATACCTAGGGGGTAAAAAAAATGAAAGTGTTTTTAAACTTCTACCCCATTCCTTCCAATGCTCAACTTATCTTCCTGTTGCTTCAAGGCTGCAATTTAAACAACAGAGCGTACACTTTCCCACCCAGGTTGGCTTCTGTTTGGAGGCAAATGGTGGAACTTGTAAAACACCTCAAGCTCTTAACCTGTGGAGAATGGACTGATTTTGCTACAACACATGGACATTTTGCTTGACATAGACACCTGCCCAAGTATACTCTGGACTTGTCCTCAACGGGTTAAACTTGCCAATTATCATGCTTGAAACAGACATCATAAAACATCAAGGAGCATGGACTCTAAAAGCAGCATACATCATGAATTAGCATGATTATTTCAATTTCAAAGTCATTGCCACACATGTCCATAGATTTGAAATCATTTATTTGGGTCTGACAGCAATTTTTTGTGAATGCTTTTTATGCATGCTTGCTGTAATGGTGTCCTTTTCACATTTTATGTATTACAGTAAATTATACTTTTGTGAGAAAAAAGAAGAGATAGATACAGGGTCAAACAACATGTGGGCAAACAATGTCCCTCACAGTAATCATGTTGCTGTGTGTAGTGCTACACACCTTACATAGGAAGACATGACAGCATGATGAAGTTGATGATTCTGCACTGGTATACAAAGAGAACTGCAAGGGAATTTGAGGGAATCGCATCAAATCGACATTTTGTACAACAGAGGAAGTCAAGATTACATGACTGCCACTGCGCCATAAGCTCCTGCCTGCACCATGCAGTGAATGAAAATGTGGTAAATGATGAACAGCTCAGAAGCAGGAGCGTGAAACATTTTGGATCAGAAGATGGTTTGGGGCTTTTCAGGGTCATGCCTCAACAAGGGACCATGCTAAAGCCCCCTAGCCCCCCCCCCCCCCCCCCCCAATGCTGGTCATACAACCCAACTTGGCTTGACTTTGTAAGCTACCACACACAGAACCAATGGTTTTAAGTGTCCCCACTAGGCTATGGGAATGCCTCGTCCACATGTACAGCTTCTACTGCAAGTGGACTTGAACCAGGAACCTCACGATTGAGACTGTGATTTCAACCACTGAGCCAGGAAAAAATGACATCCACTGTGCCTGTGCCGTACATAGTGAATGGTACATGATAAAATACCACAAGCCACAGACTCGTCCATCCCGATCACGGTTGTTCAGTTCGTGGTCGTTTAGTTCCTTTGGGCTTCGACCACCTTGCTGCACGCTTCTTACTCATGGGAGCTTCCTTCGTCCTGGTGGGGGCCTCCTTTGTACTGGTGGGGGTCTCCTTCGTTCTGGTGGGGGCCTCCTTTGTACTGTTGGGGGCCTCCTTCGTTCTGGTGGGGGCCTCCTTTGTACTGGTGGGGGCCTCCTTCGTTCTGGTGGGGGCCTCCTTTGTACTGGTGGGGGCCTCCTTCGTCCTGGTGGGGGCCTCCTTCGTTCTAGTGGGGGCCTCCTTCGTCCTGGTGGGGGCCTCCTTCTTCCTTGGGGTGGTGGTGATGGATTCTGGATACTTGCCAAAGGTGCGTAATGCCCCGGCAAGCTTAGCATCATTGGCAATGTTGTGATCATATTGGTTGAGCATTGCCAGAATGGCAGGCCGGAAGATGTCTGGTTTGGCAACAAGTTTTGCACGGAGGTCGGAAAACATGTTTTCTAAACGCTGTTTAATTTCTGCATCTGCATTGGTATGACATGAATGGAAAAACAAGAACGACATGAACAATACCCCTGAGGCAAAGATGAGAAGATGGCAAGCTATCGGAAAAGAGAGAGAAAAAAATAGAATAGGAAACAAGGTATATAAACAAGCTGTCAGATATGTGTCAGCAAAAACTCTACTGCAGATTAAGATTGGTGATTATGATAATAAGCCGCCGTAAAAGACAAACAGTAGTATGGTGTTCTACAAATACCGAGCTGTCTTTAAAAATACGACCCCAATACAACTGCACTCCAAATTGTGACATTACAGAAAGACAAATCCAAATTACACAGAAAAAGAAACCTGACTTTCATTGCCACAATTTTGATATTGCAGTCAGTTTCCCTTCTGCCTAGAGTTTGTTAAATGAACCATTGATTTTATGAACCACATAATCACATCAAAATCAAGTGCAAATAATCACTGAAAAATGTATATATTCTAAAAAACGACAAAAACAAAACAAAAACAAAAACACCTATAATCAAGCCCACACTACAGTGGACTCCTGTTACAACGAAATCCTTGGAATTGGCAGTTTTCTTTTGTTACATCAAAATTTCGTTATAACCGAACAAATAAACAATAAAAATAAATAGAGTGGATAATCTTGCGGCCTTAATTTTTACTTCATTGTAACTGGAATTTTGTTATAACCATGTTCGTTATATAATTCAGCCAACAGATAGTAATGGGTAAGCAAAATATAGAAAACAAACCTGTGATTTGCTTGGCACACTCTTTGGATAGAATGCGGACCGTGGCCTGCAGATCGTCTGTCTTATTTGCCTTCCCTGTTGCCTGCGGAGCCTGTTGATTGGTTGCAGACCCGGCTGAAGGATCAGCTGAAGTGCCACTGGGCTGCAGTCCCGCAAACCAGCTCTTGGAAGGGACATCGCATCCTTAGATTGAGGTGGAGCAAGAGCAGCAACAATGAATCAAATCACAGATAGCAACAGCTTAGTTCACGGAAGCAAAGGAATATTAAGCAAAGGGGTGAAGGATGAGGTGTGAATTTTCTTCAATTTGTCTCCTTCTACAAATGAAATTTGTAAGATTGCAAATGCTAATCTATCACTCAACAAACATGTCGGAGAAAGCAACCACGGGACTCAAACTTGTCATCTACTTCTTTACGGGCAGTGACACTACCACCAGGCTATCCCTGGTAGCTGGCAGTGACACAATGAACTTGGAACACATACCCAAGCTCCGAAATTCCAACATCATTATGCTAAGCAGATCTGCTTAATATTTTCTTGGCTTCTTCAATGCCTTGTCTGCCTTGGACTACTTAATAAAAAAACATAACATGTTTGTTAAATTGTACATCAGCAGTTAAGATCTTACAAATTTCATTTGTAGAGGGAGACAAATTGAAGAAAATTCACACTCAGTTTACTTGACCTCTTGCAAAGTCTGTCTGTCTGTCTGTCTGTCTGTCTGTCTGAGTCTATCTCTCTCTCACTGTGCATGAAACTTACCATACTAAATCTCACAAAGTGCGTCACTAACACCAATAACATCAGTACAACAATAAACACATACACATTTCTCTGCAACATTAACTCTCTGTGTGCCACGGTGTAAACCCCCTGTGTGCCACATTATTCTGAGGCATCAACGTAGTCATGCTTTGAGGAAATATTCTGCTTTTCAAATCTAAGTAAGTTCAATAGATTTTCGTTACCCTGGACACGTGACCCCGAGCAAAGTTGTAAAGAAAATTCCAAGCTTTGCTTTGATGTAAATTATATGACAAATCTATGGTAGTTTTTCGTTTAAATGACCAGTACCTACATTATTGAAGAAGCATGACTTTTGTACAAAGCTAGAAATGTCGCTAAGGCGACTGGTATGCCTCCGCCATAATGCATGATTCTCCTAATAGATCTATAGTACATGTGGACAATGTGTGATTACATTTTCACAAAATTGGCAAAATATTAGAATGACAAGTTTGTCACAAATGTGTTGAATGTTCACCTTCCTTGACCTAGGTTTAATTGGATGAATAGGAGAGCATGTATTTGGGGATTTAAGGACTTTAACTTGACTTTGCCCATTCATAAGTTTATGCATTGAGTACGGGTAATTTTCAAGGTATGGAGAAAAAGTGCAATTTCTGTATTGAAAAGTACATTGTTACCATTTTCATCTGGCCTTTGACCCTAAAATTCATACATAAAATAATCACTGTCAGGCAGAACAGGCATAAATATGTAGAACGTTTCAAGATACACACTTGAGCCACTTCTGAGATATGGAGAAAAAGTTAGTTCAGCACTTTCCCTTGATCTTTGACCTTTTGACCTTTGAGGCAAAAAAAAGAAGTTTCCAGAGAATCTCTATTAGGTTATACATGCATATACCAAGTGTAAAAAAAAAAAAATTATCCTGCTGGCATTGCATAAATATGAGGGAAATAGTAAAATGTTAAAGTGTTGCCCTTGACCTTTGACCCCTGACCTTTGACCCCATGAACCCTAAATTCTCTAGATAATCACTGCCAGTCAGTACATATACTACGTTCCATGAAGATACCTTGAACAATTTCCGAGTTACGGAGAAAAAAGTGAAGTTTTAATATTGTTACTTGACCTTTTGACCTTTGACCTTTGACCTCATGACCCCAAACTTTCACCAGAGAATCTTAATTGGGTAATACATGTATACACTAAGTTTTAAGAAAATATCTTCAGGCATTGCATAGATGGGGTGGAAATAGTGAAATCTTATGTATTTGACCTTGACCTTTTGACCTTTGACCTTAAGCATGTGCACCCAAAAGTTGATAGGCACAACTTCTCCTCCTAATACACATACATGCCAAGTTTCATTAGGATACCTCAAAACGTTTTGTAGTTATGCTGTCCACAAAATTCATTACGGACGGAAGGACGGAAGGACGGACGGACGGACGAACGGACGGACAACCCGAAAACATAATGCCTCCGGCCCAACTTCGTGGCGGAGGCATAAAAACAGTGCCTGAAACTTTACTTGCAAATCCAGTAGGGAACACCACTTGATAGCCAATCACCACACAAAATGCAAGCTACATGTGACATGAATGGAATTGCGAGAGACGCTTTCATTGTCCTGTGACATTTGGCTATTAATCAATTGGTTTGGGCGGCTTTGTGTGTTTGAGCAGAATATGCGAAATTGGCACGCCGTCGACCGAGTCAGATGTGTGAACATGGCACATAAAGAGTTAGAGAGCATTCAGTGAAGTTTGCACATACCTCTCGCAATCTTGTACAGGAGTGCTCTCGTGTCCTGGTCAGTGACAGGAGCACACACATTGAGAGATGGAACATCAAAGAACTTTGCTACAGCCGCTTGATGTTTACAATGGCTGCCTGTTTTCCCTGCTGGACAGGTACAGTGGCCCACAGTAGTGTTGACCATGTACTCCCGGTCATCCTTGGTTCCACTAGTCACAGCATAGTCAGTGACCGTTACCTGCCAAAGAAGGAAAAAATGGTATCGCAAGGGATTGCAAGGGAAATGAGATGATTGGAAGCAGTGTGTGGAGTTGCCATCAGCATCAGCAGATTCTCTCTCATTGATCAAATGTGGTGGCTATGATGATATGTTTCTGACATCACAGGGACTTCTTATCAGCATTCAAAATTGCCAAGATGAAAACAGTGTGAAATCAGACATACAGGACAATGAAAGCTTTGTCATTACAATCTGAAAAAAAGACAGAAATTTGTAAAATATAAAAGTTTCTCAAGTTTTCATACAATAGTGATTATAATATCGGTAACATACAATTTAGATGTCATTGCCAGCCAAATGTCCATCAATAATTTGGCAGCTATAACAACTGCACAAATCACCTTTGATGCATCAATACTGATCATTGATAATCTTACGCACAGATTATGGTTCGCATCCTTCTATTGCCATACATTATACACAAATGGAATTTTTTGAAGATATGTGTGTTTGCATTGTAGAGAGACTGATGATGCATGGATTTTATTCTTCAGTTGTCCTACAGATTTGCCTACCAATTACTGAAATGTTTTCATACGTGTGAACAATGATTCAAAATGTTCATTGTTGTTGAGTATGAATACCTATCAGCATTTCACATGATGTTTCCATTTCTGCATTTTGAGATTACATTAGTTACGTTCAGACGGCGTTCCCTAACCTCC
Organism: Diadema antillarum; assembly: GCF_040938485.1. Lineage (NCBI taxonomy): Eukaryota > Metazoa > Echinodermata > Echinoidea > Diadematoida > Diadematidae > Diadema > Diadema antillarum. Next base: position 136,153 of record NW_027272399.1, read on the forward strand.
AGGATAGGCTTGTGGTCAGGCACAGTGTAGACACACTCTATCAATGAGCTGCGGGGGTAACTAACTAGTAGTTAGGCAGAATCGTGTGGACAGAACTCTTGTAGATAAGCATATTACAGGGGGCAGTGAGCCTTTCCTGGAGGATAAGCTTCGTCGAATGAATGCGCATTGTAGCTAGGGGCCCGGGCCAGAGCCTATCCTTGAGATTAGGGATCACTGTCTGAATGGAACTATTGCTACTACGATTGATATAATGAATATCGCACCAAGGTGAAACCACGGTATTTTCTGCTGTCTAATCTATCTCATTCTTTCATGTCAAGAATACAAAAGCCCCCTTTGGTCAAGAACTCTTACTGAGAAGAGGTTGGGTAGCATAAGCTTACCTGTCTGATATTGTCCTTAGAGAAGCTCTTGCCCTTCAGCTTGTAGCGTGGGGTGATGACATCGTTGTCCGGACGACCGTTTGCTGCGTCCAGGATTCTCTGCTGGTAGCGATCCGGGAAACTAGACGCCAGGAAGCGCACCAGCTGGGTGAAGCTGAAACCTTTGGTTTTGTCCACAATTTCGTCTTTAAGCACCCTCATGGCTGCCTTGCAGAAACTGTTGGGGAGATTGGCCTTCAGGTAATCAGACTGTGCCAACATCCACTCTTGTCTCCTCTGGTAGTGGATAGCAATGAAATCTTTGAAAGACCTATCAGGGAAGAGAAGTGAAGAATGTTCCATCAATTACTCTCACTCATTTACTGAAAGGATGACAGACATACAGTCAACCTTGCATAAGTCAACCTTACATAGGTCAAACAATGGTCTTAGTCGAAGGAAGGTCTTTTCAAGTCCTCTTCTCTTTATATTGTATCAATTTTAATCCCTCATAAGTCAAATTTTCTCTAAGTCAAAGCTATTTCTGCAGTCCAAGTAGATCTGAGTTAGGTTATGTTGACTGTATGTGCAAAATCTTCTTGTGATCAGCATCATTAATTTAAAGGAAGAACACCTAGGATGGAACTTCCTAAACAGAATTGTAACTAATGAGATATCTATTTCTCTTTGCCTGAAGCAAAGGTCTTAATTTGACCAAATCAAAATGCCCACTGACTGTGCAACAATATACGAATAGTGAATTGTCACGAGAGCGATGGTACAAGATTTCAGTTTGTGAAAGATAGAGGCACTCTATTCAACAAGGCAAAGCCGAGTTGAATACTGTTCATTTTTCACCGAATGTGAAATCTTGTTCCATTTCATGGGTAAAGACCATACACTATTTGTTTTATACAACAACTTGGATGTCAACAGATGTAGTTCACACAAATTCTTGAATCTACCACAGAAATGTGCCTTTCTGTGAAAGGCAAATGAATAGCACATGGCGAGTCACAGTCAATGCGTACATATGTGAAACCGATCGGTTGCATTTATTTACATCTGAGTGACAAAATTTGCGCTTGTAATTGTTGAGTGTGCGTGGCAAATGCTTGTTCATTGAGACATTAAAGCCATAAAATGGAACAAAAACTTCGAGTCAACTGTGAGTTTAGCATGGAAGTCAATGAAAATTGGTGACATCACCCATGCGATATCCATTGTTGCTCTATATAGCAAAATTGTACGGCTGACAGCAACAGCATGTGATGGTACTTTTAACTGCATGTCGCACGGACAGGGGTGAGCAATAGCGGGATGTGAGGATAATGAAGACTAATATTACTAAAGTAAAGGGAGAACACACTTAGGAAGACACGGCTCAATATCTCATATAATGGTGACAATGTAACAGTTAAATTAATTTCTTTCCTCTTTTTTTTTTCCCCAGTTCATAAAGAGAGGGAGAGGAGAAGCACATTTTACACTTGACGATAAAGAAAAAAACATGGTGATTACCAATTAATCATTCTATCAATTGAACTTCTATTTTGTATCATTTTCATAAGACCTTGATTCATCCATGGCATCACTGTGCTATAGGTGCAAATAGCATGTTTTGAGATATTATGAATGGTAATTATGACAGTGGAAATTATGATGATGTATGAATGCACATATGTGTTCACAACTACATGTATATGCACTATTGTATATCATGTGTAAGTTTGTATGGTTGTATTTGAGCAATATGTATTATTTGTTGTGTACATGATACCAACGTAAAAACACAAACTTCTGTCTTCTTGAGTGAACAAACAAATGATACTAATACCATCATCATCATATCAACAGTCCCAAGACACTATCAAACATTAATCCACACATACACGCTACACCATACATGTCTCAAGGGAACAAGAATGATACAGTTAGGCGGATTAACCCATTGAGGACCGACTGATTTTGCTTTATAGTTGGTACTCGTCTTCAAGGTGTTAAAAAACTTACTTATTGAGAGTCTGATCACCAAGACTGTCGGCACACAGTTGATTAATGTCATCCATACTGGTTGAGAACACCATCCTCTTCATGTGGTTGAAATGGTTGAGCCTCTCCTCCTTGGACACCCCATGTTTCGGGTCCCACAGCCAGCGCCAGGTGGCCTGGAGGATGGAGAAAACAGAGAGGACCAGCTGGGAGCGAGGGAAGGCTTCCTTCAAGGACTGCCGCTCGTCAGGGCAGTCATTCACCATGATCATCTTCGGTCCTGCCACTCCCCTGCCACGAAAGCAGCTCTCGGGAAGCATGGACTTGTAGAGCTCTAGCGCCCCCGCGATGATGGCCTGAGATTTGGCAGTGGTCACGATGACGCCGATGGGTAGACACCCAACACTGCTGTGCGTCAGGAGGAGGAAGATGCTGTGGTTATGTCTGTCTGCGCTGTTCATAGCATCCAGGAAGCACAGCTTGCTACTGTCCGGCAGGAACATATGCACACGCTGCATCAGCAGGGTGCAGATGGCAACGATCACTACCCCATTTTCGGTAATGCCCACTTTAATGGCAGGACTGCTACCACTGGGACTCTCACTGTTGTGCTGCTCGGCTATGTCGGTCAAAGAGAGAAGTACATCCTCCTCCTTCTTCTCACAAGTCTGCCTGTATAACCTAATCAACAAAATGAATACTTGCTCAAATCCTACAAGAAAGATATCAAATGATGCACCACAGGAATACAATTTTCTCAGTTAACTAAAATGGTAAGCCCTGCACAATATTTTGACCACTCCAGCTTGCCCCTACTCTCTTTTTCATGTATATCGTGAAGAACATGATCAAATTTCAAATCTCTGGAAGTTCACTGTAATTGACTATTTTGTTAATTGTCTTGGTTTTGTCAGTTAGTGAAAACATACTGAAAGCAAGGTTCTCTAAAAACACAATCATGACAGATGTAAGAACATATGTAATAAACTCTTAGCAATTGCATTGGTTAAGGAGCTAAGCACAAAACGAGGTATTAGATTGATAAAGACTGCTCCGGAATTGAAATAACACAGACAAAAGAGAAAATCACTGTACTCTCCTTAACTTGTTTATAAACAACACAAGGCAATCGCCAAATTGTGTCTCGCCCATTCGCGTACAAGGAATTAATATTTTTTATAACTCTCAGAAGTTAATTAACCTGCTTATGACCTTTGACCTTGTGGTGACCTTCAACACCCTAAGGGACATTTACCATCCAAGTTTGGTCACAAACGGACAAAGGGATCAAACGTAATGAGCCATAATCGAAACGCGCCATAAAAACTTAACATTGGGCCCTAAAAATTTGTTGACCCCTTTCTGTGACCTTTGGCCATTTGATGACCTTTAACTCCCCAAGGGACATCTACCATCCAAGTTTGGTCACAAACGGACATAGGGATCAAAAGTTATGAGCCACAATCAAAATGCGCCCTAAAAACATAACATTGGGCCCTAAAAGTTTGTTGACCCCTGTCTGTGACCTTTGACCTTGTGACGACCTTCACCTCCCCAAGGGACATCTTCCATCCAAGTTTGGTCACAAACGGACAAAGGGATCAAAAGTTATAAGCCATAAACGAAATGCGCCCTAAAAACTTAACATTGGGCCCTAAAAGTTCGTTGACCCCTGTCTGTAACTTTTGACCTTGTGGTTACCTTCAACTTCCCAAGAGACATCTACCATCACCCAAGTTTGATTGCCATTGTAGCAACATGTGCTGAGTTACGTGTGATAAGAGAGTCTTACAAGTAAACTTTAACGTATGACCTCAAATGACCTTTGACCTTATCATGTGACCTCTTACGGCACCATAACATGAAGGTACCCCCAGTGCATCCATCACCCAAGTTTGATTGCCATTGTAGCAACATGTGTCGAGTTACGTGTGATAAGAGAGTCTTGCAAGTAAACTTTAACGTATGACCTCAAATGACCTTTGATCTTATCCTGTGACCTCCAACAGCACCATAACATGAAGGTACCCCCAGTGCATCTATGACCCAAGTTAGGTTGTAATCCAAGCAACTTATATGTGAAGTTATTTGTCAAAAGAGAGTCTTGCAGGTAAACTTTAACATAGTATTAGAAAAGAGAGTCTTGCACATACTCTTTAATATATGACCTCAAATGACCTTTGACATCATCACATGACCTCTGACAACACCATAACATGAAGATACCCCTAGTGCTTCTATCACCCAAGTGTGGCTGCCATTGCTGTAAGAGTGGCCAAGTTATGCATCATAAGAGAGTCTTGCAGGTAAACCTTTAACATTTGTGACGGACGACGGACGGACGACGGACGACGACGACGGATGGACGACGGACGGACGACGGACGGACGCCATTTGGATCCCTTAGTCTCGCCTTCACTTCCGGTGGGCGAGACAAATAAAATGGTACTTCCACACTTACAGTGTAGAGAGAGATATCAACTTCACTCTCAAATATGTGCTTCACGCAATCAGTATCAAGCCTAACTGAACCACACAAGCATTCTTAGACTGGTCATGTTTCTATGATTAAAAAATACCTTAACACACAACCTGCAGAGCTCATGTTAATCAGAATAGCAGAGTGGTATGCTCACATTTTCCAGCAGTCTTAGTCATAGTCCTATGCCTGTTGATCTATGCAGATTGTATGTTGACTCATCCATTGTCTGGTAAGCCCCAAAACATCCTAAGCATCCCAGTTTAATCATTCTCTTGTTTGGAAGTCTTTTACTGAAGTCAAATTCTATTATGCTAAGTCTCCAAGTTAAGCTGGCAAAGGATGATTAGCACTATGTCAGAGGCTGAAAATTCTAAGGACATGCTAAAGGTTATTATTCATCCCCCCCCCCATCAAGAACAGAAAAAAACCCAAAACAATTATTACATGCTAACTAATAATTAACGAACAATTGTTATAAAGACAATAAAGACCATCGTTTTCTCACCTCCAGCAGTACTGCAGGTCAGGGCACACTGCCCTGTCGGCAGTCACCATGCAGTAGTTATCTCCGTGCTCTGCTCTCAGGTCGGTTCTCAAAGCTTCCAGAGCTGCCGAAGGTGTGTATTTCATCTTGAAGAGGGAGATTAGCTTCTCCTGTGTCTCACGCGACACATCCCTATGCCTCAGGGCGTCTGCACACATGATGTTGTGGTTGTGTCTGAATGACAAGACAACTGTCGTGGGATACTCCGGCATGTGAGTGTCAGCCTTGTTTCTACCAATCACAGACAAGTTCAGAAAGTTGACATCAGAAAATGATCAAGAGAAAACTCACCTAAATACCATTACGATTGAATCATTATAACTGTAATTCATTAATGATTTCCACTAAGCAATTAGCATTTACTCATAATCATCAACATTGTGGCAACACTACATGTGAAGTATGTCATCCATGAAGTACTGTTCTAATTAAGTGGATTGATAATCAACCACAAGTTGTGGGTTGCACTTACAGGTATGTGACACAATAATGTGACCCGCTACAACAAAAGGATCCTAAAGTCACTGACGGGTGAGCCGAGAGAATTGAGTTTGAAGTCAGATCATCAAAATCGGTCAAAATGTTCTGTTTTTGACATAATTTTGTAGTATAATGTATCTTCTGTCATATGTCGAAATCTCGAAGCTAAATGATCAAAGGAAAGGCAAGAAAATAGCATTTATCTAGGCCATGATTTTCCGACTTTCAATGACGCAGAAACATGTCCAAAGATTTGGATTTAGCGCCGCAGCTAGACTCCGCCCCTAGCAACGAGGGGGTGATCTCATTGGTCAGTGCATGGCATCCTTGTTACTGATTAGTCGTGCGTAGACCGCTGGGGCTAAGCTTGAATGAACATCGTGGAGGTTGCTGGGAGCGTACCTTCTACTGTCAAACTGTGAAAACTCTCTTGCTTCCCTTGATCATGACAGCGTCGTAAGTAAAACTTTGAAGGTGGTTTTCTCGAAACGCTGATTTCCTAAACCACTCGACATGCGCTAATGAATTCATTGATACTTTTAGGAGTCATGTTATATATGACATTAAACTGGAAGAGTACCGGTACGGGAATTATGTCATGTCATTTTCAGAAAATGGTCCTCCTCCGACTTTCGGATCCTTTTGTTGCAGTGGGTCACATATGTTTATTGATCTGTAACCTGCATCAGAATACACGGAATGAAGTGATGGTGAATTATCAAGCCTCAAGTCTTCAAACCAACTTTTCGTACCTCCTGTGCCTGCCCCGTTCAGTGAGAACATTTTTTACTGTGATGCCCATCTTTGCCTGGCAGTCAGTGTTCTTCGATGGTGTTACTCTCTTCCGATTGGTGTCCTTCAATGGCCTGGTGTTGTGGTGACAGCGATATCTCTTCTGTAGACAGAAACAAACATGAAGAAACATTACACAGAGGCCAAAACGAGGAAAAAACTTAGCATAAGTGCACATGACATATAATGTTCATATCCAATATACTGAACACTTTTGTTTTTTTGCATCAGCAGTAACAAAGCATTGTAACAAGACAATTTCAAATGCTACAAACATTGTGTGAACCTAACATTAGTAAAAATTTGAAGAATGTACTTGTCAATCATTATATATCTTTAAAAAGATAGTTAAGAAAGTTCAAAATTTGTGGAAATTACCACACCATGGAGTGTTTCATGTCTACGAAACAAGCGACACTAAACCCCCCGTCCTTCAAGGATCTTGTATTTGATTGCTGGTATCTTGCGATAAAATTATACTCATTTGGAATAGCATTTTTAAATGTATTTTCATCACTTTGATGGAACTGATATTTTGTTTTCTCTAAAACCACACCTGACCACTCACTTATTGCCATGCGGATTGTGACAATATTAACTTGATGCATGCAGACAAAGAACATTCCCTTGCATTATATACGAACATATCAACTCATCTACTGTTCCAGACAAATACTGGTAATTTAGAAAAAAAAAAAGATACTTTGCCCATGGATGTACATGTATTTCAGACCTTGAAATTAATTTTCTTCCCAGCGTACTGGTACGTCTGTAGTACCCTCCAGGTGCAGTAGGAAGATGTCTGGAAATCTGTAATCCATCTCTTGACTTCCTCCTCGTCTATGAGCTTCAGACGTAAAACTGCAAAGAACCCAACTGGGACTGCCTTTTCAGATTTTTCTGTTGCACTGTCCACTTCGTCCATCTCCATTTCACACAAGTGGTGGTCATAGCCAGCTGGCAGAATATTCTGTGTGGGATGTGAATGGAAACATAAACTTAAAAATCTTGCACACCTTTCATAATTCATGGTCTGTACGTAGTTCTAAAAAGAATAAAATTCCTAATTAAGTTCGTTTGTTTGTAATTTTTTACTTATGAGGAAAAGGTAGAGTACCTGGTAAGAGTTCTTTTTGTACCTCATCCCCCCCCCCAAAAAAAAAAAAAAAAAAAATCATACTTGCCTTGAAATATTTCAAATGTTTACTTATATTATAAGGGTAAAAAAATTATTTCAAAATGGGGCTAAATTAAACAAGGGTTATAGGCACCTACAGCTGTGGATCTATGCATGAAGCTATATACCAGTAGTCTGGTTGGGAATCATAATCCTACAAAGAATGATTATGATTAATTGAAATAAACTTAAATCAAGTTTTTTGTTCCCTTCTATCACTCTTAGTACCGGTAATAGCATTCTAATTACACTCGAAACTATAATCACGAAATTTAAATTACACAGCACACTACCTTAGGCTTAGCTTATCAATTATGGTTTGAGAGAAGATTTGTAAGATTTCCTATATTGGGGATTTTGTCTGTAGTGATCAACTTATTTATTACCTCTATCACTTCTGGTTCTAGAGAAGAAGATTTTTAAAGATTCCTTAATTGGTTGGTTGGGGGGTCCCCCTCAAGGGGGGTATGTGCATTGTGCAATTTGAAGATCGAGACTGAGACCCTATCCCTCAACAAGCTCGAGATTAAGACCCTATCCCTCAAAGCCAGGGACGGGATGCTAACTGCCAAATTTGTTGAAAATCCATCATGGGATTTTCAAGAAGATGATGAAAAAAAAAAAATACACACAATGCATGACAGAAGTGTGACTGTCCATAGCTAAAAACCAATCAACAAAAAGTCACAGATTAGGATCCTCTGTAATGACCAAACAAAACATGTAATTTTGGATGACACATGCTGAACCAAATTATGATTTTGTTGTAAATTTGTCTTGCCTTGGAGAGTTAAAATCTTTCATCTACTTTCTGTCAAAATTTGGCTGCTTAGAACAAAACCAAATTTTAGATATTTGCAGATTCCTGGACCATACATACTTTCTCAGACCGGCACTGTTCTCATTAAATGTGCTAAAAGACAGAAATTTTGTTTTCACTGACACTAACATTGATGATACTTCTTGCCCTGTTTAAAGCGTTAGTTCTTAATCACAGCACTCGCACTCCTGACCCTCTGGAATTCTCACTTTTCTTTAAGTTATGGCACTGTAGATGTACCTCCTCAGCTAAAAGTAATATTCATTGTCTTATTTCAATCACTTTTGCATGTGCTACTAGTCTAGTTGATAGGATGGTGACTAATAACAGTTACAAGGTATGAATTAGAGCTCGAGTTTCGCCCTCTTATTAAACCGCACCGGGACCTGAGGCCGGTTAGGAGGCCGGTTACGTCTCTATGAGCTTAGCATGCAGGCAGGCGCCACACAATGCACCACGGGCAGCGCAGGCAGGGTTCTTTGGGTTTGACTACTGTACGAACACACAATACAAGCGCAGGGCACACGTGAAGTGTAAAGCGTGGGCCAGAATATGGTCCTTACCTGCAATGCCGTCGGTATCTCCATTCCAGTGCAGCCAGGGAGGCCATGTCCATAGGAATAATGAGTGTTCACCTGCGTCGTTGACAAAAGGCTGGCAGCTGGCTGAGACATTTTTAAATATTCGCGGCGCTTGCAAAGCAGCTTGTGTGACTGAACTAGATCTAGCAGACGAAACTTGGATGCAAAATATTGCTCTACAGAATGTATGCTATGGAAAAATACGACGACGTGACAGCATTTCCATACATGGCGTCAAACAGAGAGAGCGCAGAGGTTTTTGTTTTTCTTTTTTCATCTTCGCGTGCACAGTTGCGGGTCAATAGGTGGCGCCCTCTATAAATACGGCACGGACGCACCGTCGCGTTAAAAATGCAACGTGACACAAGTCAAAATTTTGCACGAAACTGATTGCAGGAAATTATAGGCCTACTCAAAACTGTTTTCGTGAAAACTTGTTCGGCATTCTGATATTATCATACAACCGGTGCGAAAATAAATTGAGATATTGTGCCACGAAAAGGAGTGGAATAAATCTGTCATGGTACAAATTTGACTGACATGATGTTGTAAAATTATCACACAATATTGAAATTCTTGATTGTGAATTCGAACAAAAGAAAAAAGAGAGTAAGTGAAATCAGTCGTGAATGAATGCTTCTTCAGAAAATAAAATAAAAGTTTCAAAAAATTGTTCGAAAAACACTTTAATGTAGTAAACGACATAATACACATCTTCACTACATAAAAGCATGAATTTAAGATGGGGAGGGGGGAGTCAAATCACCAACACCATGAAATGTCCGAAGATTCCACCTGCTTGTTGTTGCTTTTTCGGTTGTGGGGGTTGGGGTTGGGGCGGACGTTGCCCCTGGACCCCACCAGGAGCTCTAGCTACGTTTATCACAATGCCCAACTTTAAGACATTAATTAAATACATGTATATATACATATTATATATAATTTATATATATATGAGATTAAAAGAGATTAAAACATGAAATGGCATTAAAACGCTTTATCCTGGCGAGGAAATTAAATTCTGTCAATCCCTGAAGAAGAGGAAGGATCCTCGAAAATTCGGATTATTCATTAAATCAAGATTGGCTATTAATGCATTCCCTGCATTCCTCTGTTGTGAATTTATTATTGCTATTTCTAGTACTGCCAATACGCGGAACAACTATATATATATAATTATATATATATATATATATATATATATATATATATATATATAATATATATATATAATCCATTTTCTTTGCTCAAAGTTTTCGCCATTTATTATTTGTTTCTGGTCAGTTTTCCCTCTCTTGTTTCAATTTATATTACAAAAAATAAAAAGCTGCATCGCTTCGGTGATCCCTCGCATTTATTCCAAAGTTGATTCACGTCCTTTGGGTCTATGTCAGGTTAACGTGTGTGTGTGTGGCACACATACACACACTATAGCTTCTGACCACACGAGCAAAGAGAATTAAGGGTTTGGGACGAACACCGATCTAGGGCTTTTAATAGCTCAGTCGGTAGAGAACCGGTCTAGTAATCCGGAGGTCTCGGGTTCGAATCCCGATGAAAACCCATTTTCTTTGCTCAAAGTTTTCGCTATATATATATATATATATATATATATATATATGAGCTGCCCTCCTAGCCCACACACAACACCTCACCTTAGCAGGCCTAACTCCAACCATCACTACAAATGTTTCGGTTCCCCACAACCGGCTGCCAATTGACTGCCGGCATGTAACCGGGCCTAATTGGGAGTGTGCATCTCACACCTCTTGACAAATGGCAGAAAGCCCGACAGCTTGAAGTAAAATCACTTGTGAGGATTCAAAGCAACGTCTACCGCCTCTTTACTCTCGTTATGATAAATTATATTTAATACATATATCATAACGAGAGTTATATATATATATATATATATATATATGTTTGTATGTATATATATATACATATGTATATATATATATGTGACCGGCTGGACACGTCCAGTCAGTGTTGACCTACAGTAGCTCGGACTCCATTACACAAAATCAATCACCTGGTTCTATTTAATAAGGACTGGGAAAAGAAAGAATGCTCAAAGATAATTTTTCCGTTTCTGTTACAAAAAAAAAGGTGTCTTTATTACTTCACTTTGGTGCAGTATTTCAAACTAAGCCAAAACTCAAATAACTCCAAAATTGTAACATTAGACTGAACACAAAGCAAATGAATTTAAAACAACGAAAAGCAACTTATAGCAAATTAAAAACAACTAATAACAAAACAACACTAAAAGCAACAAGAGGCAATGCAACAACAGCTCTTAAAAGCAACGCAACGAATCTAAAGCAAACGGTTAAAAGTGGCTAATAACAGAGCAACATTTAAAAATAACAAAATGCAACGCAACAAGCAACGAATAACAAGAGGCAACGCTGAAATAACTACAAAAAAAAAGGCAACGCAAAAGCAACGAATAACAAAAGTTAAAAGTAAACTTAAACAACGGAAATCAACTTTACAACAACGGAAATCAACGCAACACTGTCCGACGCAGAATACAGCAAGTCCGTGTCCCTTTCCCACAGAAGCTCTGACATTACAGCATGTGCAGTGCGCTGGGGTCCATCCACTTGACAGAAGTCTTGGTGTCTTCTTTGTACAAAGGATGAGGGACTGGACTATGCTACAGCCACAGGAGCAGGTTGATTAAAGTGACGTTGCCTGCTTGGACGCCTTTCTCAAGAATGATCAAAGGAGGTGCCCCTTCTGAATAACTTTAGGACACGCTTTACCCCTCACAGGGAGATTCCACTTATGGGGGGGGGGTGTTTCCCATGATTATGTAAATTACCTCCTGACCTTACACCACCGTGTATGTACCTCTACTATACAACTAGAGTACTGCGATATATCATGCACCTACATGTGTGGATAGAGAATCAAATAGATAAACATACATATAAATACTACATAATATAATGAGCGAGTGTAATCATCACAGGAAAGGGGGGGGGGGGGGTGAGTGCTGATATTACTGTGACCCTCACATTCGCCACCGTTTAAAACCATTGTTGTCCTCAACAATGTAGATATGAAAACAACAACATTTAAATTGAATTTAGTCGAGGTCGTATTTGTTGCACCCTGAGGGAAGAGGTTGGGCCTCCATATCTTTGGGGAGATCGTCGTGTTCTCGATGAGCGCCGCTGACGATTTGAATCGACTTCACTGCGCTTCTTCCCTGGAGGATGACTCGAACTTGGGTCCACACGAGCAATACTGCCATCCTCTTCACTCGATACATCTGTACTGTCTTCATCAGCATCGTCTTCACTTTCACTGCTACCCGGCAAAAATGTGCACGCAGTCAGCATATTCCTGTGAAGAGTCCGCTCTCTGCCTGTACTGTCCTCTCTGACAGTGTAGACATCGTGGTCTGGCAGCCTGCGTATCACAGTGTAAGGAGACTCACCCCATTTGTCAGCCAGCTTTTGACGACCGATCAGTGTCTTATGTGCTACGAGTACCTTATCTCCATGTTCAAAGGGAGCATCCTTGGTCTTCTTGTCATACGTGCCTTTCTGCTTGGCTCGAGCACTTTCGGCATTTTCGTGGGCATTTTGATAAGCCTCTTGGAGGGTGTGGCGAAGCTCGTCGACATAGTTGGAGATGGGTTTGTTGTCATCTTCCGGAGGTGTGCCGATGAGGTCAAGGGGGATACGTGGCTCTCTTCCAAACATCAAAAAGAATGGGGAAAACCCTGTCGATGCATGTTTGGTGCAATTATATGCGTGGGTGAGAGACTCAACGTGCTCCTTCCAGTTCAGCTTCTGCGATGGCTCCAGTGTTCCTAGCATATTAAGGAGTGTACCGTTGAAACGTTCGGTCATTCCATTCCCCTGTGGGTGATACGGCGTTGTCCTGCTCTTTTGTATGTGAAGTAGTTCACATAACTCGCGTACTAGAGCTGCCTCAAAACACCTGCCTTGATCACTATGGATGCGTTCAGGTATGCCATAGTGAACTATGTACCTGCTCCACAAAGTCCTAGCCACTGTTTGAGCAGACTGGTCTCTAGTAGGAAAAGCTTGGGCGTGGCGAGTAAAGTGATCCGTGACCACCAGAACATTCTCTATGCCTCCCCGTGATGTCTCCAAACTAAGGAAATCGATACATACCAGTTCAAGTGGCCTGCTTGACTTAATGGGTTGAAGTGGAGCCTTGGACTTTGCTTCTGTCGTCTTCCGGACAGTGCATCTTCGACACCTCTGGATGTACTGCTGGACGATCGTCTTCATGCCAGGTAAGTAGAATCTGTCTTGCATGAGTGCCAAAGTCTTGTCAAGTCCAAGATGACCCATTTCAACGTGTGCCCTACGGAGAGCCAGCTTCCTCAGACCTTTAGGCAGAACGAGTAGTCTACGATCTCCTCTACTACACCACAGTACGCCATCCTCGCACACGTGCAGTCTATCCCACTGTCGAAGCAGCAAGCGAGCAACGATTGCTTCCTTTCGCAACTGACGTGAGGCTGGTCTCTGTCCGGCTTGAAGGAACTCGACGACTCGGCTGATAATGACGTCCTCTCTCTGCAGCTGTGCAAGCTCTTCCACATCTACGCCTGCTAACAATGTAGATGAGCCATCATCTTGTTGCTCTGCAGGTGTGACATTAACGTTGTGACTGGCTGCCGCCTGATGCAAGGGTGAGTCATCCTTCGTTTGCTCTCTTGTGGTACCCAGGGACATGTCTAGAGTGTGCTGTACTTCTGAGGAGGGGATTCGAGACAAGCTATCCGCGTTCTCGTTGGATTTCCCAGACCTGTATTCAATGTGCAAATCACATTGCGCCAAGTCACTCACCCATCGCTGCCCATGTGCATCGAGTTTCGCCTTCCCCAGAATGTAAGTTAACGGATTGTTGTCCGTTACCGCTGTGACTTTCCTGCCATAGGCATAGTCGCGAAATTTCACTGTTGCTGCCCAGTGGAGGGCCTTGAACTCGAGCTTATGTGCTGGATATCTAACCTCCCCTGGTGAAAGACTTCGACTGGCGTAGGCCACTACCCTCTCCTTACCATCTTGTATTTGAGCAAGCACAGCTCCCAGTCCATCGAGAGAGGCGTCTGTCTGTAGGATGAAGGGGGACTCGAAATCGGGGTAAGCGAGAACGGGGGAAGAAATCATCAGTCTCTTCAAGGACTCGAATGCAGCCTGGCAGTCGCTGGTCCAGACATCTGTAACTGGAGCTCGCTTCCCAGTTCCATTTTTGCCTCCAACCAGGGAGAACAGCGGTCTGGCGATCTTCGCATAGTCCTTGATAAACCTGCGATAGTACCCTGTAAAGCCAAGAAAACTTCGTACCTCCCTCTTGTTCTTGGGTACCGGCCAGTCTCGGACAGACTCAATTTTCTCAGGGTCGGTTGCCATCCCATGCTCAGACACCACGTGACCAAGATACTTCACTTCTTTCCTGAGGATGTGGCACTTACTGGGTTTCAGCTTTAACCCATGCTGTCTTAGGCGTGCGAAGACACGTTCCAGCCTGGTGAGGTGCTCTTGTAGCGTCGAACTGAATACAATGACGTCATCTAGATAGATAAGTACCTCACTCAGGTTCATGTCCCCGAACACCGTGCTCATCAAGCGCTGAAAAGTGGCCGGTGCATTCATCAGGCCGAACGGCATCCTCGTGTACTCAAACAAGCCCATCGGTGTGGTAAACGCCGTCTTCTGCTGGTCCTCTTCGGCCACCTGCACCTGTAAGTAACCCGCCATCAAGTCAAGACTGGTGAAGAACTTGGCCTTGCTGAGAGCATCTAGTGACTCATGGGCTCTTACTTGGCTTGATGATGCCAGCAGACTGGAGCTCGCTCAGGTGGTCCTTTACCTCTTTGAAGTCCGATGGTGCAATTCGTCTGTATGGCATTCGGAATGGTGTCGGGTCTATGAGGGGGATGTCGTGTACGATAGTGTTGGTACAGCCAAAGTCTTCCGGCCCCTGGGAGAAGACATCTGCGTTCTTTCGTAGCAGTCCTTGTAGTGCATCCAATTCAGATGGAGTTAACTCTCCCGTGGGCAAGTCCAGCTCCGGGGGCAGCGAACTAACATCTTGATGCAAAATATTTGCAGCAGTGTGCGGGGGAGTTGATTCCTTGCTTTTGCTACTGGAAGCCTCTGTCGTCCACGATGAGTCTTGCACTAGGCTGCCAACTTCTAGCTTCGCAATTGGCTGATTCTTACGCAGGGTCACTGGTTGCGTCGACCTGTTGGTGATTACCAATTTTAGGTGACCATCTTCGACAGGGGTGAAGGCAGATTCAACACTTATTCCTTCTAACTCGCTGCATTCACCAACCAAAGCCATAAAGTCATAAAGGCCATAAAGCGACTATGGGTGTGCCTCGGAGCTCTTGCAGAGACTTGGACGTATTCGCCGGGGTTGACGAGAAATGGCTTCCTGCTCTTGATTCTTGCGACTCCGACATCTCCCGACCGATCAGCGAGATCCAAACCATCGCAGTTTAGTGCCTGGAACGCATTGAAGCAGGCGGACGACACAGGCTTTACTTTCTCCATGAAGTTACGTCCGTACTTTGAGTGCAGGCGATCCCGAGAAGCACGCAAAGCATTAGTCCCAAGCAGACACGATATGTGGCCTCCCTTTCCGATCGCAGGGACTACCAAAGCTGGGACCGACTTCACCTCTATCCCCATAATTTCAATATCCAGCGAAATAAAACCTCTATGAGGGACTTCCTGCCCGTTCGCGCCCTCTATCCTAATCTCAGTCGGCTTAATGTCCTGCTTGCTGAGGTAGGGATGTAGAGCCACATAATCGGAGGTGATGGTCGTAACTTGTGACCCCGTATCCAAAATCGCCTCGCACTCCTGGCCATGAACGATAATCGTCGTGTGGTTGACTGGGCCCACGAGCTCCTCACCAGTTTCATTTCCTCTTTTCACCTGTGTCTCGTAGTTGGTTCTCTTCCTGCCAGGGCTGCACTGGTTAAATGAACCCACAGATTGCCCCTCATCTGCAGGTTGGGCTAGTTTAAAGGCTGCTGCTGCTGCGGTCCACGGAAGCCCTGCGAGTTCTGTCGATTTGGACATGACCGTGCAAAGTGTCCCGGCTGTCCACATGTGTAGCACGCATCGCTCCGCCGTGGTTGTCTGCCAACTCTTCCTTCCCAACTGCCGCCTTGAGGGGTCCACGGCTGCTGCATCCGGCTCTCAAAATCAGCCAGCCTCCTCCGCTGGTCCTCCATAGCCTTATGGAACAGGTACATCTGCTGTTGCTGAGTAGAGGCCAGTTCCTGCATACTCCTCGTCAGCTGCTCTATTATCTGCGTCTCCCTCGACGCCTCCTTCACATCCTGCCTATACACCTGGGCAGATGCTAGACGCTCCTCAGACTCTATTACATGCAATTCCCGCCGAAGTTCTCGAAATGTCATCTCTCTCGGCCTCATCGGGGCTAGACGAGCCTTGACCTTCTGGTCCCTCAAGCCGAACATGAATTGCGTAGTAAGCATAGCGTCCCGCACAGGCTTTTCAACCATGGCCGCTTGGTCACCCTTATCTCGTGCGACTCTCAACCTTGCCTCCAGTGCGACGGCGTACTCGGATGGAGTTTCGCTGGCCTGCTGAGTTCGGGCGTAGAAGCTTGCCATGGGTGACGTCGTCCAGTCGCGGTCCCCATACTCGTCGAGAAGCTCTCTGAAAGCCAGCGCAGGCGTCATCTCCTCGTCACCACGGAGCTCCAAGTTCAGGATGAGGTCCCGCGCTCTTCCCCCTGTGTGCCTAACAATTTCATTGAACTGCATTTGTGGTGGCATTGAGCCCTTAGATTCTATGAAATACTTCATATCACGCACCAATCCTCTACTTTTACTCCCCCCTTACCTGTGAAGACATTGACACCCTTGACGTGATGAGACACCACGAGCCTCGGCGTAATGAACTGGTCCTGTCTCTGTGTCGGCTCAGGAACGGGGTCAAATCCTGCCATCTGAAGCGGGGTCACAGCTGGCCGTGGGTACTGCCACGTAGCTGAAGTCATCGGCTCCGGCGTCGACGTCGCTCTCGGCATGCTGCGGGGATCGTCCGCTGGAGTTCTCACATCACTCGGTGGAATGGGAGAGGCCATCTTGACGACTAATTAGACAGTGTTGCGTTGCTATTTCTTTAAACCTTATCAATTTATTAATCAATTTAGAGTTTAAGTGTATGCGAGCTTCCTTCTTTTCAGTAATCCCGGGTTTCGGCACCAAAATTATGTGACCGGCTGGACACGTCCAGTCAGTGTTGACCTACAGTAGCTCGGACTCCATTAGACAAAATCAATCACCTGGTTCTATTTAATAAGGACTGGGAAAAGAAGGAATGCTCAAAGATAATTTTTCCGTTTCTGTTACAAAAAAAAAGGTGTCTTTATTACTTCACTTTGGTGCAGTATTTCAAACTAAGCCAAAACTCAAATAACTCCAAAATTGTAACATTAGACTGAACACAAAGCAAATGAATTTAAAACAACGAAAAGCAACTTATAGCAAATTAAAAACAACTAATAACAAAACAACACCAAAAGCAACAAGAGGCAATGCAACAACAGCTCTTAAAAGCAACGCAACGAATCTAAAGCAAACGGTTAAAAGTGGCTAATAACAGAGCAACATTTAAAAATAACAAAATGGAACGCAACAAGCAACGAATAACAAGAGGCAACGCTGAAATAACTACAAAAAAAAAGGCAACGCAAAAGCAACGAATAACAAAAGTTAAAAGCAAGCTTAAACAACGGAAATCAACTTTACAACAACGGAAATCAACGCAACACTGTCCGACGCAGAATACAGCAAGTCCGTGTCCCTTTCCCACAGAAGCTCTGACATTACAGCATGTGCAGTGCGCTGGGGTCCATCCACTTGACAGAAGTCTTGGTGTCTTCTTTGTACAAAGGATGAGGGACTGGACTATGCTACAGCCACAGGAGCAGGTTGATTAAAGTGACGTTGCCTGCTTGGACGCCTTTCTCAAGAATGATCAAAGGAGGTGCCCCTTCTGAATAACTTTAGGACACGCTTTACCCCTCACAGGGAGATTCCACTTATGGGGGGGGGGGTGTTTCCCATGATTATGTAAATTACCTCCTGACCTTACACCACCGTGTATGTACCTCTACTATACAACTAGAGTACTGTGATATATCATGCACCTACATGTGTGGATAGAGAATCAAATAGATAAACATACATATAAATACTACATAATATAATGAGCGAGTGTAATCATCACAGGAAAGGGGGGGGGGTGAGTGCTGATATTACTGTGACCCTCACATATATATATATATATATATATATGTATATATATATATATATATATATATATATTTAGACCTCAGCAACGTGCTAAAGCATCTATTGCATTATCGACGGGCAGCCAGACACCTCAATAGTATTATTACTATCGCCGACGTCACAGTTGAAAAAAAAATGCTCGAATAACACTACAAGTGCATATCATTTATTCATAAAGACATTAAAACTTTCAGACAGAATTCCTGAACTCGTGAAGTGACAGACGAATTGTATTTGACGATACCATGCCTGTATATCTAGCCCGTGCCCCATTTTCATTTTGGGCCATGACACAATCAATATTCGTAAGTGTGGATGCCACGAACGTACACAATATTTTCATTCAACGTCAAGATATCACCAGATGAGGTAACAACAATAACAAAACGAGATGATCGCCATTTTTCTTTCTTTTTTTAATTGCGAGTTTGGGCAAAAATATTGCTTTTAAATCTTTGAATTCAGGAGGAAGTTAACACTTGATGAAAAACATTTCTTGATTATTTTCTGTTGATCGTTATGTATTCTTCATCGTCCTAATCATGATAATAGAGCGAAAATGAATTGATGACCTGCGCGTGTATCATATCCAAGTATTTTCGTTCTGCAGAGAATATTAAAGTATGTCGTTCTTCTTGAACAAATTAATTCCTTATGCCTGACTATGTATAGAACCACGATGTAGGTCGGTCACATTATTTTTGACAGAGCCACGGAGACCACATTTTCTTCGGGAGAATTTATTTCAGGTAAGATTAAACAGGTGTACTTGACGTAATAACAGGAATATTATTGTGTATACGTGATTTCACTAGATTTTACAATTCACAAGAGTGTTTATGGTAGCAACCTTATACAACCACAGATGTGCAAGTTACATAACGCTAAGATGCCACAGCCTTACAAAGCCTTGCATGTATATACATTTCTATCGTTTTAACATGAGAAAAAAATATATAGCATTTCACATTCATGCCGTGTTGCTATTACCATAGCCGCTGATATTATACAAATGATGCACAGGATAGAGTGCGTTAGTGGAGGCGTATAGTGCACTCGAGGGTATTTACAATTGTGAAACATGCACGAGGCGAAGCCGAGTGCATGTTGCACTACATTGTAAATACCCGAGAGTGAGCTACGCCTCCACTAACGCCACGAAATAATCCTGTGCATCATTGGTTTTATAAAATGGGTCGAATATTCGAAAACTAACAGCATTTTTCAGCGTTTTTCACGTACCTTTGTTGGTCAAGACGTCCGAAGATGTTCGTCCCAAACATTTACGCACGTCGCACTCGGAAATCCCGCACATACAGTATAGTATGATGGGGGGTTGGGTTTCCGGACACTTAAGTTCCCGCATGAAAATTTACTTATTTTACATAGAATATGCACCCTCTACCTTAAAGACTTGATATAGACTCCTCATATAGGCCTACTAGACAACATACTCTGAAATACAACTAAATTGACCAATGTGACGTAAACACGGTATAGGCCATACCGGTAATATAGTTTTGCACTCTTTTAAGCTTTATATTCGTCATTATTATTTGCAGCAATCACGGCAAATCTAGACTTTAAGACTATTCTTATACCTAATGAAAGAAAAACTGAGTCCTATTAAAACATAATTTTTACGACTATACAAAATCAAACGATCTCTCAAAGTTGCTCTCTTATAGATGATAATTATTTCTTGTTGATCAGCGATTCGCAGACAATGGTGGCTCTGCTGGGGTTTCCATCTTGACTCCGACATACCATCAAGCGTCACGTTAATGAAATCACAGATATTTATTTTCACTCACGTAGTCGTTTAATCCATAAAGTAGGCCTGTACTCACCCTTCCTTGTTCCTGGCTCTTTCACCTTGCCTTGCTCTCGCCCCTTCCGCTGGCTCAAATATGATCCGAGGTAACGACATTTTGGAGGTAGGATCGGGCATCTTCCGTGGTCATCTTTTTCACAGTGATGATGAGTATGAAGTTGCCAACTTGTTTACGACGCGACGATCTCCCGTCAACAAAGTCCATCACAAACTGATTCAAAGTAAGTAACTTGCACCCTTGAAGTCACCCCATTGGGGGTGTGTACCTTCGTCGCATAAAATCGATTATCATAACTATGAAATATTGATTTTCCTCCTCGCAGTGCGTTATTTTGAAAGCCATCAATACTTTTGTTGGAGGGCACCTAGGGGGCTACCGCATTGTACAATCACGGTTTGACTTGAACCTGTCTGATTTCAGATAGCATTCTGCATACCAGTAACTGGAATATATACATCGAGCTCCGGAGTTTGTTGTAAGCAGATGCCCAATGGTTGGGGTTAAGGGTCAAAACCTACAAAATAAAAAAGGACAAGCTTCGCAGGGAGAGTGGAGGGTGCAAACAAGTCCTCTTGTAGATATGCTCAGCCCAACTTAAGTGTAAGGCCCTCTGTCTTCGACTGTTTGTATTTTCGAAGTATCCTTAATATTGAGAATGATTGATATCGTTCGCAATTCATGCAGGGGAACTATATAGTTGGAATTACACGTTTGTTTGTTTTTTGTAGGTTTGACAAGGAGTAAACGCGTCGTTTCGAGGCTCCATCATTTTGGAGTTCATGCACTTCTAGTGTAATTCCCCTCATTGATCAATGTAATATGCCCCCATGACATAATGAATAAGAAGAATCTGTGCAGCCTTTACAACTTTATCACCAACAGAGGGTAATTGATGGGTAAACAACAGACTTCTGCCTGGTAAGAAGCTAACCTGGTTGGGGAATTATTGTCCCTGTGTGGGAAATAAAATGTCCTTGGGTTGGAAATAATTGTTACCCAATCTAGTCAATGTATTACTTGAATTATTTTCTTCTTCTTGTATTCTTCTTGATTTTTCCTTTTCTCACTCTCCTCCTCTCCTTCTCCTCTTCCTCCTTCTTTTGCTGATTAATTTCCTTTTCTTGATTCTGCTCCCCTTATTAAAGCTGTTACTGTCCTCCTCCCCCTCCTCCATCTTGATTTTCATCATCTTTTAAGGCCTCATCTCTCTCTTTTACCTTTATCCTTCATAACCCGATAACACACACACACACACACACACACACACACACAAACACACACACACACACACACTCAAGCACACACCTACACACACACACACACATTGCTACAACGTGACTGTCTGTATGCCCATCTGAGACTGGCAGGAATCGAGGGGGTGGGGTTACAGTGGCGGATCTAGAGGGGGCGCAACCGGCGCACGCCCCCCCCCCCTTTATTTTTCGCTAAAACAAAAGAAATGAAAAGAAAACAATGAAATTAAATCCGGAAGTGGCACCAGAAATATTAGTTGCGCCCCGCCCCCTCCTTTACAGAATTCCTGGATCTGCCCATATAGGTTATGTGCAGTTCTAGTTGGAGACACGTAGAGGTCAATCACGTGAATAGGGGGAAAATTGGAAGGGCAGCGATGCGCGTTTAGTAACCATGGCAACTCCTATTTCCACAGTGTGTCAACATGCTGCGGCCGCACCGTGCCTCTCCCTCTCTCCCCTCTCCCCTTTCTATATTTTTGTATCTCTCTCTCCCTCTCTCCCTCCCTCTCTCCCGTCTCTATTTTTTTCTCTCTCTCCTTCTGTCTGTTTCTGTCTCTCTCTTTTAACCACTCGGGACACAAAACAAGCACCAACGGCAATAAGGAATGATCCAATACGCTACTCACATCGATGGCGAGTGTTACCTGCGAGAATGATGAGAATGTGTGTGTGGTGTGTGTGTCTGTCCGTCTGTCTGTGTGTCTGTGTGTACTGTATGTTTAATACGCCAATGGATGTAAGACATGAGGAGAGAGAAGAGAGAGGAGAGAATAGGAAGAAAGGGAGAGAGAGAGAGAGAGAGAGAGAATGTTGCATTGTCAGAGTAACATTATGTTTGCTTATTGATTTGCTGCAATAATGAGTTTGCAGAGCATTTTCTTGTTTGAGATGGTGCCATGTTAGAATCTCCATCTACTCTGCCTGTATTGATTTTTGAATAAGAAACAGAACATCGCTAGGCCTACTCAGACAAGTCGCGCGAAGGAAATGGCTTGTTGAAATTGTTGTATTGTATTAAGTTTGCTCTTGAAGGTTATCTCAACACAATCATTAACCCTTCTCCTGTTATAACTCTCTAGTATTTCCTGTAGTCATTTTATCTTGAATAAATGAATGTGTATATACGTTTGACATTGGTAAATAAAAATGGTTGAGGACGTGAATCATTCATCAAACGGTTTATGTTCCAACATGTATACGAACGAATTAAAAAAAAAATGTTTGATTAAAAACAAGGAACGTCAAACTTTAACCTATACACACACACATACACACACACACACACACACACACACACACACACACACACACACATATATATATATATATATATATATATATATATATATATATGAAAATGATCATGATGGTATTGATGGTATAGGGTAAATTATAATACTATGTGTAGTACTCAGATGTT
The DNA here is from genome assembly GCF_040938485.1 of Diadema antillarum. Classification (NCBI taxonomy): domain Eukaryota; kingdom Metazoa; phylum Echinodermata; class Echinoidea; order Diadematoida; family Diadematidae; genus Diadema; species Diadema antillarum. The sequence continues at coordinate 159,237 of NW_027272399.1, forward strand.
TGGTTTAGTTCGATACAAGGTAAAGAATGGAGAAATTTTTACACCTTAAATGAAAAACAAAACTAAACAAAAAGCATTTATACAGCTGTAGGTATATCTCCAGGTACACGTACCTCTGAGACACTCTGTGATATGCCATAGTTACCGTGTAGTCGTTTCGTTTAGTTTAGACTGGAATCCTCTTCCTTTAAAATCTTTCCGTATCCGGGCACTTACCCCCTGGGCAACTACCCTCCGGATAACTACCACCCGGATAATTACCCCCCAGGTCTATTCCCCCTTAGGGCAACTACCCCCCGGACAACTACCCTCCCAGGGCAATCACCCTCCAGGGCCATTACCCCCTAGGAAAACTACCACCCGGTCATCTACCCTCCTAGGGCAACTACCCCCAAGGGCAATTACCCCTAGGACATTACCCCCCGGATAACTACCCCCTGGGTAACTACCCCCTGGATGACTACCCCCCGGATAACTACCCCCCAGATAACTACCACCCGGATAACTACCCCCTGGATAACTACCCCCCGGAGAACTACCCCCTGGGTAACTACCCCCCGGAGAACTACCCCCCGGATTACTACCCCCCGGATAACTACCCCCCGGATAACTACCCCCAGGATAACTACCACCCGGATAATTACTCCCCGGATAACTACCCCCAGGATAACTACCACCCGGATTACTACCCCCCCCCCCCATTAACAATACCCCGAACCCCCCCCCCCCGCCCCCTCCTGATACTTACCTACTGGACAACCCTCCCTCCCCGCCCCCCGAAAGTTACCACCCGTCGTATATTTTCCATAAGTTCATAACACCATATCAGAAGATGCACCTTTCTCTTACACTGTCATCACTCTTTTGGCTTGTCATTTATTTTCTACCGTTATAACACATCATAGACGATAAACATAAGAAAAGGAGAGTTGATTTCACTGCAATTCATATTCCCTTAACATTAGCGAGGGACTCTTCGATATAAAGCCATAATTTCTGATAGGATCCGAGCACGGTTTTATGAAAGTTATCAGTCCTGACAAGCTGTCAGTTCCACACAATTACCAATCGTTGTAGGTCGATCAAAGCAGGTCCATGGTAACAAGTCAGTGACTCGAGCTTATCAATCAAGCAGAACCCATGGTTTTATTGAAATTATTAGATACTAACAAGATGTCATAACTGGCAACTTTTATCAAAAGGTGCCCTAATCTGTCATGAGAGTAAAATTACAGCTTGTTTTACATACAAGTAGAATTGTGCTAGTTTTCAAATTAAATGTTCTCGACACTTTAAGAGGAAATCCAGTTCAAATATAAGTTAGTCTCATTAGAAAGAGTAAAATATTACGAGTTTAACGGTATTTTTTTTTTTTTTACAAAACACCCCTAGTTGTTAACGAAGTCTTTTGTCCTGCACCCTCTTTTTGAATAGGTCTAGGGAGAGTTGTAGTTGACAGAATCCTTTTTACATTATAGGGCTGCTCTGTTTTATCCCGGCCATTTCAAGAGTATTTTTTTTTCTCAAAAAATTGAATCCTTCTTGGAATAACATGCTCTTTAATATTTCGTAAGGGGTTTCTAATTATCTCACCCAAAAGATGTTTAAAACCTGAAGTTAGGTCTCGACCAAAACCAGACGATATGAAAAAATGTTGGGTTTTTTTTTCAATTCAAATAGCCAATGTGTTCGAAAATAACAATGAGAGACGTAATTTTCTGGGGGAGAGTTATTGTAAGAGGGGTGATTGTTTGGAGCCTAATTTTAATAAGGAGTAATTGTCAAGGGAGGTAATGTTCTGCAGTGATCATACCAAGGAGGTGACAATCTCTTCCCACATCCTTGATATACTAGTTGTTAATATGCCCAATAATGCAGTAGGGCAATTCTGAAATGAGCGTTAACGGTATAACAGTAAAATAGTTACAAAATTGATGAAACAATGCAAAGAAAGCAAATTAAGACAGAGACGAAGTACACAAATAAAGATACAGTGCACTCCCGTTACAACGAACACGGTTATAACGAAATTTCGTTATAACGAAGCAAAACTTCTGGTCCCAAAATTATCGCCATTAAAGTCTATGGTACAAAATTCGCTTATAACGAAGACGGTTATAACAAAATTTTCGTCATCACGAAGTCTTTTCTGAGCGCCACTGACAAAGAAAAACAAAAGAAATGCGCTCCGTTATAACGAAATGCGGATCGCATTCGAAAATGCGTAGCGGAACAAGCATTATTAAAGCGTCTCTGCATGAGCGAACGCATCATTAAATGTTCACTCCGTGTATCACGCACAGTTTCCGAGGGGAACTTGCGTTGTTGTAATAAAATAATTTGAATTCAGATAAGGTTTGTTTCATTGTTCCGAAGTCCTTTAATACAAAACACACAGATTCTGATACAACTAAATGTCCGTTAGTTCGGAAATGAAAGAGGGTTTGTTATTAAGCACATTTTGGCGTTTTTCCAAAGGTTCGTTAATTCGATAATAAAATATGGTCCTTATTCTTATTCTTATACGGTTCGTTAGTCCGAAAATGATAGGAATTCAAAACGTTCGTTAATCGGAACATTACAAAAAGTATCGTTAATCCATGGTGGAAAAAGGAGAGTACACTAACAAAACTTAAGAATTGCAGTCTTTATAATCGTCTTAAGATAAATAAATCTTCGAAATAACTAACCTTTCTCATCTTTTTTTTCATTAACAAAATTTCTTCGGAATAACGAACCTTATTTCATTTTCGGATGAAAAAGCCTTCGGAACAACGGACTTTCTGACTAGTGAACCTTTTTCTTTTTTTTTTTTTTTTGATTTATAAACCTTCAGAATGACGAACCTCATTTCATTTTCAGATCAACGAACCTTCGGAAAATGAACAATATATTATTTTGATCTAGATTATGAACTTTCGGAATGATGATTCTGCGGAAATGCGAACCTTCACATAAACAAACCATCGGAATCCCGGGAATGGCGAAACTTCGGAATAAGGAGTCTTCGGAGTAACGTACTTTAGAAAGAAAAGAACCTTTGGAATAGCGAACTGTAACCAAATCCTACACCGTCATTTTCTACACATGTGTGACAACACAAACAACTTTATGCTCTTTTTAAAATGTAATATTTAAACGAAATTAAAAAGGTATTCTCCCATTTCACATAGCTTTCCAGCGTATGATGAGGATTCAACAAACAAAATTTTTTTATGCGTGGTTTCCTTCTTTTCGTTATACATTGCATATTATATTTGTTCGGTTACAACGAAATTTCGTTAAAACGAAAAAAAAAAACCTGCCGGTCCTGAGCATTTCGTTTTAACGGGAGTGCACTGCACATGAACACACACGAGATAAATCCCTTGTAATGAGAGAAAGAGGAAAGGTGAGTTATGAATGACAGGAATAGACTACCTTCACAGTGGACAGAGAAAAGCGAGAGGGAAGAGGAAGATGATGGGTCAAAACCAGGGCACGTGAGGCATGAGATATAAGCTCCTCAAAATAAAGAAGTGTTACATGGAGTTGTGGTAAACGATAGACAATTGTGGTTAAAAAATATTGCAAAAAGTTTAACTCATTCTGAAGTGTAACATTTCTTCAAAATGTCTTTAGTTCAATGGTAAAGGCATTCAAACTTAAAACTTCTTTTATACTATACTATCAAGAGAAATCCGAAATTTCGGAACAGGAAAAGAAAATACAGATTTAGCGAAAATAGTTTGGTTAAAGGCATTGACATTTACTGGATTACCGGGTAGGATATGAAGGGACAGCTTCGTTTTTTATGAACATAGAGTCAAAATACAGAGGGAGAAATTAAGCTTTTACATAAATTGTCCTAAGTGCAAACGATACAAATCGTAAATCTTTAAGATGTTGTTTTCATAAAATGATGTATCAGTATGGCATCTCCGTGATTCCTGGCAAATAATACAAAGAACTTCGTTTCCTGTAGTAATGATATTCTTTTTATTAAAGGTAAGATGGGGGGGGGCAATGACCCGGGAGGTAGTTACCCAGGGGGTAATTGGCGTGGTGCACTGTCCTGGGGTAATTTTCGTCTTGATAGTTATAGGGGAGGGGGAGTTGTAGGCTTGCTTATCCGGGGTAATCATCCTCGGGAAGTTATCGGAGGGTGTAGTTATCGGGTGGAAGTTATGTGGGGTCTAGTTATCGGAGGAGGGGGTAATTAACCTGGGGATAATTATCCTGGTGGTAATTATCGGGGGGGGGGGGTAGTTATCCGGAGGGTAATTATCCGGGGGGGGGGGTGATTATCCGGGGGGTAATTATCCGGGGGTTAATTATCCGAGGGGTAATTATCCGGGGGGTAGTTATCCGGGGGGTAGTTATCCTGGGGGTAGTTACCCAGGGGGTAGTTCTCCGGGGGGTAGTTACCCAGGGGGTAGTTCTCCGGGGGGTAGTTATCCAGGGGGTAGTTCTCCGGGGGGTAGTTATCCAGGGGGTAGTTATCCGGGTGGTAGTTATCCAGGGGGTAGTTATCCGAGGGGGTAGTTATCCAGGGGTAGTTATCCGAGGGGTAGTTATCCAGGGGGTAGTTTTCCTAAGGGGGAATTGCCCTGGGGGGTGATTGCCCTTGGAGGGTAGTTGTCCGGGGGGTAGTTGTCCTAGGGGGTAATCACCCTGGAGGGTAATTGCCCTTGGAGGGTAGTTGTCCGGGGGGTAGTTGCCCTAGGGGGGAATTGTCCTGGGGGGTAATTATCCGGGTGGTAGTTATCCGGAGGGTGGTTTTCCAGGGGGTACTGTTCCTAGAACCAAATCTTTCCATTCCCGCCACTATGTGCACTAAGTACCTGGTATATGGGCGTAAATTACGCGCAGTGGGTAAGTAGGGGTTCTGCTTGAATCTATGTTTCTTGTATCTTTGAAAAGTCTACTTGCACACATCAATTCGGGTGAATATGATAATATTCGATGCATACATAATAATGATTGTATCTGCACTGTCTATGTGTGTATTATGTTCATGCACCTATACTCTTATATGTGCGTGCATTTCTAATTCTGTATTCTATTTTCATGTGCCATTCAATCTCTCTCTCTCTCTCTCCCTCTCTCTATCTATCTATCAATCTATCTACCTATCTATCTATCTATCTTATATCTATCTATAAATATCTATGTATCTGTCTATAATATATCTATCTATCTATCTATCTATCTATTTATCTATCTATCTATCTATCTATCTATCTATCTATCTATACATACATATATATCTATCTATCTATTTTATACACTTACTGTAGCTGTTCATAAGGTTTCTCCCACTTAAAGATTTAATGAATTACATCGACACTTTAATCTCTGTTTTCTTCCCCTGAACTGTCATATATTCAACGCCATATATACCTTAAGATTGTTTCTATTAGTTTGCATTTGCTTACGTCAAAGACAGTGATCCCTACTTCTGTCTTGTTGCAAACAGTATTATGTGTAAATCAGTACCAGTTATGTTCCAAACTTCAATGTGTTCATTTTGTGTCATGTCTATAAGTAAGAGTGGAAATAAATGTCAATTTAATTCAATCTCACTCATTCTCGCAAACAACTCAATACCTTCTAGTGTGATGACCACACGTGGAATGATTTCTAAGCAGACAAGAAGCCTCGAGACAAACCCTTTAAGGAGCCGTCGGCAAATGTGACCGCTGATAACTTAACTGACGAAAAATTTTCAATACTTTGGTGAAAATCGATTCCAAAGAAAAAAGATGAAAAAAGACAAACAAACAGATATGTAGCTTGATTATTTGTGGTTTGTCCGAAACATTGACTGGATTTCATTTCCTGGGGCAATTCATGTTTTGTTTACCCCATTTTAGATTGCAAAGAATCCAGCCAGGAAAAAAAAAAATGTTCGGTTCTTGATTGTGGTATAAGAAAATGTCTGTGGGGCCATCTTGAAAAACTTTGTCTCTTCGAAGAGGAAAATATTGACAATAGTTGCCTCTATTGAAATAAAAAAATCGAACAATTTGTTAATTTGTTTCACTATGTAGTCATCTTCAACACACCCAAGCACATCTTGTGCATGCATCATGCATAGACCACAACGAACAGAGATAAACCGCTTTGAATTGTATGTTATGTTTCGAGCTCTCGGTTTAATAAAATCCAATATCAATATTCAATTCAATAAATACCTTGCTTTTTCTCACGCACCCTCTATACATCAATATGATTATGATAATGCTTGATTAACACATCTAACAAGATCAAAAAACATTTTGCTGTTTGAAAAAAAAAATCCATCTAACGAGTTACATAAGCTATCAATATTAAAATGAAAATAAAAAGAAAATATCGAAATTAAAACTGAACTATAAAATAATGTAATTTCCTGATGTTTAGCAAACTTGTAAAAACGGAATCATAAAATTCATCAAACAGAAAACAGACAACGTTTGATGATATCGGGAGTCTTACACAGTTTTCTGCGAAGTATACCGCAACGTCTAAAGGCAGGTAGGAAAATCTACCTCCCAAGCAAATATACACAACAAAGGAGAAAATAAGATTATGGACTAAACCAATCCAATCCCCAAGAACATATCAGATAGGGTGATGAGAAGGAACCCTCACACTTCTCTCTGTGACAATAGTTGTTGTTTTTTTCATGTAAAGACACTGGAATGTGATTCGAGCAAACATCAGATGCGAAAATGGTCTGATTTGATGACAAAGATGAGAGAAAAAATAGGTCCAGCAAGACAAAAGTATAAGTCCTTCAATGCGCATGCCATGGAGGAACATATTGGTGTGACGGGAGGGGGATTCTGCTGTAAACCAGGCTTTGGTTCTTGTTGGTTCTGTTTTAGTTTCATTTGAAAGAACGAGATCTGTTGACTAACATCAGGGAATTTAAAGTACAAAATACGAATCAGAAAGGTAAATTTTGCCGTGGCATGGTTTAATAATCTACTTCTTTCTTTATTAACCAATCTTTATCCCATGCTTCACCTTGTTACAAGCTACTTAATTGCCTTCCCTACTTTGCTGGATATTATGTATTGTTGTGAAAAGAGAAACATTTCGGTTTTTGACGCATTATTCAAGTTGCAGTTATGGGATTTTAGTTGCAATTATGGGTTTTAAGAAGATTATCAAAATATCCCTCTTCCACCACAGAGAGCTTACATAGAGATAAATCTGTTCAAATGCCAGTAGCTCGTCAGTTGACAATATTTGTGAATATAACTCTCAAGGAAATTGAACGAAGATTCGGTCAAAATGGTTTTGTGCTGCTGGTGTAAAATATACATGCATATTATGTAAGAAAAGGAACGCGATGAATACATTATAAATTCACATTGAAATGTTGATGCAATGACAATCTTGCATATATTACAATAAGGAGAAATGTAAAGTATACTGCATGAACCCAAAAAAAAATAAAAGACTGTTAAAGTTTACATTGCCACATTCGCCACAAATGACGATATCTATATGAATACATTACTATGGCACTGCTTTACAGATTGCTACCTACAACAAACTCCAGCTACGATCGTGCAATAAGGGCAGATCTCGAGTCTGAAGTCAACTCAGACAACCACTTTCTTGTGCTGACATTATGGAGACAAGGTTCTTATGTCTCTTGTATAATGTAGAGCAGCATTTCAGAGCATGTTAAACAGAAACTACGAGACGTTCAAAAAAAGAAAAGAAAAATAGAATGCAACACGGGCCAGTGAGTTCATTTGCGGTTTCCTCTACCACTAATGATCATACCGAGTTCGTCTGCGCTCAAGACGCCGTCGCCGTCAATGTCGCATGCTTTCAAAATTTTGTCGGCGAGGGCGCTTATCTCCTCATCAGTAGGCATCCTCTTCAAACGATCCTGTGCGTGCATAGGTGCAGAATATTAAAAGTCGTAGGGGTCGTAACGGGGGAAATTTATCGAGGATTCGTTTAATTTCATTCTTTGGCTAACACCGGATATCATGGAAATCAGTGTTTGTTTGTTTTCTTTCCTTTAAAATCAACTGAAGATTACCGTCGGTTTAGAGTGTTGTTTGTTTGGTTTGTTTTTACTGATTTTTTTTTTTAATCGTTGTTGTTTTTGGCAAATAACATAGTGCTCTAACGATACCGGATGATATGACAATAATGTTAAACGTTTAATTGAACAATTGATTATTTTCATTTTTCAGAAAAAAGTACAACTCAATGAAAAAATGAACTGAAATAAAGGACTGAGCTGAAGTTAGAATAAATCTGATGTTAAATGTTAATATTAATATCATCATTATAGAATTACATGGAGAATAAAGCGACGCTCAGATTTATGAAGAGAAGTACATGTACTTTGACTTGATATTAAACTGTAAGAAAAATGAAACACAGTCAGCTATTTCAGCGTGAATTACAAGCATGAAATATAGCAAACCAGTGAAATTTCATGTTTAGTCAGTGACATTTTGCAAATCTCAGAATGGCACATTTGTTTAATCGAGAAAATGTTATTTGTAGGCATATCAAGAAACACGATCATGCCACAATCACCGTTCGAATTCTTTGAATGAAAAGAGTGACACTGAATAAGCGCTGCTTCCGCTGTTAATTACAATGTTTATCGATACAGCACGTTGCATCAGAACAGAAACTCTTGGCCCTAAACACGACAAGAAAATAACAATGAGAACAACAATTTTCCATTTCCGTGGACTTTACCATAAAAAGGGACAATAATTATCTCAATCTGTCACCAGACAACAGGCGAGCTATATAAATAGTGAAAATAAATGAAAGCACTTGAGACATTGTACAATACAATATTCGATGACTTTTTTTGTGAAAGTTTACTCTCTTATCTTGTCGACAATATACACATTACGAAGAAAGCTGCTCAAGAAGTTTTATTTTTATTTTACCAAATAGGTTGTAAAATTACTGATGAGTGAAGTAATGGTTTAGCTTAATCTTTCCGATCCGTTTTGAATGATTTTCATTACTTCTCGCGATGAAAATTTACTACGTGCAGAAAGTCGCTTTGAAGTATTGAATTTGATATCTAAATAAAAACAAAAAACTAACTGTATTTGACACGAAACGTTTTAGTCAGCGTTCAAATGCAGTCGGGTCAATGCATAGTTTTCCAAATGTCTTCTTATCATAAGCTAATTTGAAATCACTTTCATAACAAAACCTGATTGGTTAGTAATCACCATAATATATAAAAGTCTAATGTAATAAATTTGAACAAACTACAGATTACTTTGTTTCTGGTTTGACAATTGCACGTATAGTGACGTGTCACTTGAAACTCTTAATCTAGACAATACAATCTACAGATTGGTATAATCTTTGTTGAGTTGAATTAATTCATAATTGTGATATGTAGGATTCGACAAGTGCAATACAATGTTAGGTTAGAGAGATACAGTTAATTATATGATAAATGCAATATAAATATTTGTACATGTGCTAGTAAAGTGATACATTTTTCAGTAATTCTACTATACATATTGGTTATGATAGAGTTCAATAATATGCAAGTTAATGTGAGTGCTAAAACCAGACCCAAAATTAACACGTCATATGCTATGCACATTTATTATACAAAGCAAAGACATGCATGCCAACAGCTTGTGCGCACGCGCGGGAACATTGCCACACGCGCAGAGCGCGGAAAACAATACTTCGTGACTCGCGCGCGCACAATCTAAAATATCATCGAGGGTATCATGTGACTGGGTCATGTGATAGTGTAGCTATGAATATCATCATTCTTGCGGTTCCTGGTCGTTATCACTGGGTTTGAAGAACATCTCGAGTTCGGATTTCTGGATGACCCCATCCTTGTTCTGATCACAGACTTTCATCAGTGAATTACAGCACTTCTCCAAGTCACTCATATTCACTTCCTGTGTTTGGTATGGAGGTATTAAAGGTTAAAAGTAACAATCACAAATGTAAGTAAGGAACAGTAGACCCAAACAGTGTTAGATGTATACACACTCACGAAACATCTTTAACATGCACGCTAGGTTGCATAATACAGTCAGTCGGACTTACAGTAACAAGATCAATGTTATGACAATTCAGTTTCACTGCAAATCAACTCATTTCAACATTTTGGATATCCCAAGAGAAAATACAAAATATGCTCAGGCCCTAGATGAATACTACACTGTCTTATGAATCATCCTCACCCTGTTTTACCGTCATAATGACATAACCAGTGTGAGGACATCATAATATGATTTATGTTCCACTGTTTTTTAGATATCCTTAAGGTGTGTGCGTTGTTGTTTTTTTTTTTTTGAATTATGATAACTGGGCGAATACATGCAATGAGTCAGCATACATGGTTATTTTCGCTCATTTTTCGTGTGTCAAATAGACTGAGAATAACACTGTCTATGGTTAAAAAAAAACACAAATCTAAAATTACGTCAACTCTGAAAATTATCAATGTACAGAATTAATGTCTTTTGATAGAAGGAAATGATAACAATAATGGCCAAGAATAAAAATGATGCATTCGTGGTCTGTCGACAAGAAAGTTTTCTTCATGGGCACCCGGAAAGAATTGTGGAAGATTAACCCTAAAAAAGATGGAGTAAAAATGTCGTAGGGGTGGAATTGGCCAAACATTTGTGTTGAACGTAAAGCGATTTACTTGTGTAAGATTGAATGATGAAAAATTGAAATTTGAAAACTTCGTTTCGTTACTACAACATCGCTGTTACCCCCCGCCCCCACACGAGAAATGAGAGGTGGCGCCCTAGCAAGTCACCCGTCCTCGTATTACAGTATGTTCCTTGTAATGTTAATGTCAATGTTATTAATGTTACTGTTACTGTTAGGAATGTTAATCGATATTCATGTGTACATATGTCAGTATTGCATGCGTACAAAATGATATGTAGCCATTTGCAAAGGCAGCTCACCATTGGGCTCGCATACAGCGAGCAGTGGACTCACACGCACACAGCAATCGGCTCGCTACTCTCGCATTGCTCTTTGTGTGCGTATGCTGTTATAGCGAGCTGCCTTTGCAAAAGGCCAACAAATATGACACTCCGAGAAGAGAAATTGATAAAGAGTTGTTAATGTAATAGTTCGATCACCTCTTGCCCTTCATGTTCGCACATGTCCTTGAGAAATCCTTGAAGCTCGTCACCTTCGATTGTACCATTGTTGTCCTGCAAAACAACATTGGAGAAGTAGATGGGCATGATGCGTCACTGAAAGTTTGTTTCTTTGTTGTTGTTTTTTAAAGAAAGATAGGTAGATCATAGAAAAACTGACAGATTCGTCATTCAGTAGACATGACTATACATTGCTAAGTAAATCTTGTCTTAGTTACGGTATGACCTCAATTATGCACGAAGTATAAACACAGACACACACACACGACACTACATCTAATCTATCGATCTACCTATATATCCAAACATTTTTGGTCAATAAAGCATGAGCTTATTCGACTCAAATTTTCGGCGTCTGTACGTCTTCTTCACAAGTCTTGTCAAAGACTCTGGATTGGCCTAAAATGCATTACCAGTTTGTTTCTTCATATCTATCTATATCTATATTACATATCTATATCTATATCTATATCTATGTATATATATATATATATATATATATATATATATATATATATATATATATATATATATTCATTTGTTTATTTATTCATATATACATGTATACATCACTGACATTAAAATGGCAATCGATTTTCTGTGACATGGCATTTTTAGCAAGCTGTTTCGACGTCACCAATGACACAAACCTAATGATATGAACACAAAAGGACAGCTCACCTTGTCGTAGTAGCTGAAAATGCGCTCGAATTCTGCCCGAGTGATAGTCCTGTGGCCCTGAATAGATAAATGGAAGACATGACATAATCATAAATGTTGGTCCTTATTGATACACAGAGCTCATTTGTAGACGGGTGCAAGATGAAGTCAAAATGCATATTGTGCTTGGTAATTTGTAATTTAGTACGTAAATGTATACGAGGCAGGACAGATAAAGCCTTGTAAGTTATGATGAGAATGGTGTATTACAAACACTCTGAACTACTACTTCCGTCTACGGTAAACCAAAATATACCAACACAATTGATCTTCATAATATATAGGATAAGACACACGTTACACATAACGTGAGCAGTAGATTCTGATGGCAAAGCAATTTTGTGACATTAATTATTTATCACTGCTGCGTAGAGTGACGCAGTCCCGTTGATAGGTCTGAATAATGCAAACCAAAGCAATATAAGCAAACAGCACCATTCCTATAGTTGCTTCAGAAATTACGTATCAAAATTTCCACCTATATTGTCCATGAAACTGTGAAGTGTGCAATGTGATATACTTTTTGGAAACCAACAGAACAAAACGCTTCGGGCTGAAGTACATCTACTTTCTTACATAATAATTTTGATCACCATAAGGGATTATGCAATCGGTCAAAGCGAGAGCCGTCGTATAGGGATCGTGGAATACTGGCTCATATTGATATTTAATGGAGATTATAAAGCAACTCATGGCAGATTGGAATCGTTTTAAAAAACATAACTCGAATCTTTCTTGACATCGCATCATGACGTCGACACAAATTGATTTCGCCTAATAGTCGCAGCTGGGAAGTGCATAACGGCAGATGTGCGTGCGTGACATGCGCATGCTTTCTAAATCTGCAACAGGTTCCCCATGGGAACAAAACTTTGCTTATACAAGGAAAGAAAGATCATTAGAATCAAAGGGATAAGCAGATAAATGCATGGAAGCAAGGGGAACATGCAACCTGAAACGGAAGAACAAAAGATAAAATGGCACGGACATGCATATTACTCGGTGAGATCTTGAGGGTGAAAAGGAACAGGCGAAGGCTGCGTGGTGCGCGACTGACGTATGCTTCCTGGAGATTGGCTACACGCTGGGGAGGGGCGGAGTACATCGTTTGCATGCACTATATCGAGCGAGGAAATGTATACTACACAGCAATCAAAACCTAAACACACACAGTATAAGAGAATGACATGCTTCTATACTCTATAAGGAAAACAAACGAGAGAAAGCATATAAGTCATAGAAAAAAAAGACAAAACACACTTGCTTTTTTTATCATTACATGCACTTTCTGACGAAAAGTCTTCACTGAGAAAAAAAAATACTAGTCAATCAACATGACCTTGCAGACCTCTTGATTAAAACAATTTCAATGTTCAATTAAATGAGGAACGCTAACTTTTATCTTAGGATATCTACGTCACATTAATTTAAGATTTTGACGCATGTTTCTGTTGACGATTTAATAGCGAAACCATTACAGAGAACTCAACGAACCAACTTTTTCGCCTTCTCACGTTCACATTCCGCACACTCAATTTGAACCTTTTTGTCACAAATGAGATATACGTAATTTAAAAGACTCCAAAGTCACGGTGTACGGAATGGTCCTATTTGATGAACCGATAAAAAAGAAAGAATGAAGGAAAACATCTCTGCGAGCAAATCACAAATTTTGTGAGGTCTCTTATCCCCTCACTGACAGCGGACAGATCATCATGGTCATTTGAGAAAGTGAAAGCCCTGAAAAATCCTTCAACCTTCAAAATAAACCAAATAAAACATAAAATATAACTGGACGGAAAATAGAAGCAAGCACTTCGAAACGTGGGCAGATTAAAAGCAAATGCACCCGTTTATTTTTTGGTTTCTTGAATGAATAACTTGCTGATAAGACGTCCTACTTACTTTCTTTCTTGGCCATAGCGATCCCTGGTTTGTTAGTTGATAGACGCGATAAAACAAAACAACGTGCAGATATAAATATACATTTGGCGGATATATCAGTAAACAAATCATTTCAACAGATCTTAGAAGTGAGGAACAATTGTTCTTTGAAGTTTACTTTTTGTCAAGTGGTTTGGGTTAGGGTTTTATGACCATGTAATATCTCAATAATTTTTTTAAAGATTAGAAAATATAAAATTGCTTGGATAAGAGAAGATGTTTGGTATCAAACAATTTCAAGTTCATTGCAGGATTATCCAAGATAATTGGATCAGAGAACAACTCCTCACTTGAAATCAAATGAAAAACTATAGTGTACTCTTCAAAATAATTGTCCACTGGCGATACAGATAATTACATGCAGCGCTTGAGATTTCTTTCCAAAAGTTACCGATATTCCTTTCCAAGTAGCGTCTGGCTTTCCGGTGATTATCTTGGTGAAAGAAATCATTTTGTGTGTGTGTCATAAAAGAAACAGCTTATTCGATTCACAAATACTTGAGATTCTTGAAAGTGGCGTTTCATTTAAAAAATAAATGTATAAAATCAGCATCCAGTGTTACAGTGGACGATTACTTATCAAAAACCAACGCACTATCTGGATGTTTTTGCTATTTGCAACGGAGCAAAGACTCTCGTTGCAAAACCTTGAGTGTTGTGTATGGATTAATGAAACGAACAATGAGTTCAGGGACAGATTTTTTAACTAAAAATTCTTACTATAGGCCTACATAGTCTGACTGCGGAAAGAAAGATCAAAGAGAACGATTACACAAAAAGAGTTCATGACTGCAGGAGCGGTTGAACAAATAAAATGAATTGAATTTGGACATCCGCTGAAATTTCGATTCTGCACCTGAAAGAAAAAAGGATAAGAAAGAAACCAGCTCTCTCAGCGGAATACAATGATTTTGGAAATAGAATCTGATTTGAGTTAACTTGAAATTTAAGGGCAAAAACGGTACGGATTGTTCAATTCATATACTATCGGGTTCGGTCCCGCGTGAAGGCTAAAACTATTTCGAGATTAGATTAGATCATGAACAAGTCCGATTCTGGAGTTGATGTTGGAAGCCGTTGACTCTGAAAATACAGCAGGGTCCGCAGAACGATCATAGTGACTGTGTGTGTAAGTGTGTGAGTGTGTATGGGTGGGGGGGGGGGGGTAATGATCGTGGTTGGGTCAATGGTGGTCCTTGTTTTTCTTTCTTTCTTTCTTTCTTTTTTGAAGAGCCAAAATCATGTGTCTGTACGTACACTCCCCATCAGTGGTTCCACTGTCCCTATACGGGGATGAGAGTTATTGCAAATGGAAATTGCAAATTGAGTTACACATACTGTAAGAGTAATCAGTCAATGGCACACATCAGAAAATTTCACTTTATAGGGAACTTTCTAATGTGCGAACAAAGACTGATGATGAATATTGTAAGTGAGAGAGAGAGAGAGAGAGAGAGAGAGAGAGGGAGGGAGAGGGAGAGATGAGGGTGGACTTCATTCGGCACTGAAGATGAACATTAGTTAATTACAAGATGTGTACGTACTAATTAGATATTGAGATTAATTGAAATACATGATTCATGGAAGCCGCGGGAGTAGCCACAGGCTCCCTCACTGAAAGCATCACGCCGAGTGCTAGTCTTGCAAACTACACATTATTCTTTGATGCTCTGTCAGATCACTGTGCTCGACCTCGTCTCCGAGAAGGGGAGGACGTCGCCACCTGCCCCCGTTTCTCAGCCAGCGAGGGTCTAAACGAACAGGATAGGCAGATCGTATATGAGGACAGCACGACATCTATTCCTCCAAATACACGGCAACAGACGAGAAGGACTTAGTGTTCTACCGGAGTAATAACGATCATGTTGGGAAAGCTTGACCAGTGATGTCACAGGAAGAAAGCATTCGTGGCACTGCCAAGGTCAACACTTGACCGTTTATAGAAACCGGAGTAGAAACAATGATGTGGGGAAAGCTTGACCAGTGACGTCACAGGAAGAAAGCATTCGTGGCACTGCCAAGGTCAACACTTGACCGTTTATAGAAACATTTCAGAATGAAGATACTAATGCTTGATCCTTTCGATCTGGACAAGGTTAATCGTTTAATCTAGCACTTATGGAAATGAGATTCTCCTTATGGGATCGACAGTTACACGAGTATTGCTATTGACTGGATACCTCCACATTATATATAGCAAAATGATCTTTTGATACCGTCTCGAAGAATTTGTTTGAAATTTCATTGACACTCCATACATTACTGGAACTTCTTTTTTATGATGTTCTGTCGAAAAAAAGATCAAACAAGCATTAAAGCGAAACAGATTGAATCCCATAGAAGTCAAAAAGCCCAGATGCTTCAGGTGATGAAGTGTAACCAATCGGAAGAAAATGATATAAACTGGAACACCTTATTTGATGGGGAATAGAAGATGGTCACATCAGGAAAGTCATACGGTCATGGAGATAAACCAACATGCGGCGGTGAACATGGAGCTTGAAGAGTTTAAACCACAAATTGCATGGCATGTTTTCCAATCTCTAGTTATATATGATATAAATTAGATGAAATGATGAAATATGAACTTACTCGTCCCACATCTAACAGGGAAAAAAAAATAATTTTAAACTGTTATGCTTGAGGTATTTGCGAACTCTGAATGGGGTATTATGTTGTTAAGTATCAGCCAAACATGTGTAAAATAATCACATTTTTGCAAGGATTGCGTATGACGCAGGTTTATAATATCTTGTTGGGAGACATCTTTCCGCAGCTCTGATTCTACATGTATAGAAAAAAATGACAATAAAAAGTGATATTATTTCGTGTACTGCGCATCACCAGGAACCTGGGGACTGCAAGGTTTAAAGCAAGCGTAAATATTGAAAACTTTCTTTTCACCACATTGATCAGGGATTCATTTCATATTGGCAACATGAAATGATGGCAAGTGATTTTTTACATTCACAATGTTGGAATCTGTATGTAATTTTTTCAATGTGTCGAAAACATACCAATGATAATTTTCTCTTCATGTATACCATGATGTCCATGTTATGCGAGTCCACTTTTAATGTAATCAGATAGAAGATGTTGCTGCCATGTTCGTCCCCTTGCCACGAGCTACATCCAGGCTCTATAGCTTTTTGTCACGTAGCGCTTAGAGACATTTTATGTGATAATGCGCTAAATAAATATTGTGAATTATTATTACTATTAGTTTTATAGCCATCATAACTTTGACACTGACATTTTCAGCTCAGTTGAAACTGAGATATTCACGCATCTTAGACTTAAAAAAAGTGACGGCTTGAAAAAAAAATACACTGTTTGCTCGCAATACTGTACCTCGAACTGCTTCAAGAAGTTTTCCTTGGTTGGGAGCAATCTAGGTAAGACAGAAAAAAGCAGATGGAAGGGTATAGAATTAAAAAGAATATACATTTGAAATGTCTTACTTTAGGTAGTGATCAGATAGTTATATTAATATATGTATGAAATCAATACACATACTATATTTATGTGCACCGCAAGGATATCGTTATACTATACTCTGAAAGTCTTGCTAGATTACGTAATTTTAGGAGTATTTTTTTTATCGTGGAATAATTTCCTATATAGAATATCAAATGATCCAACATGACTGTGTATGCCAAATGTTACTGAAAACAGGTGTCCCGGAGCTCTAGATCCGGTGAATAATTCAAATGGACCACGAGTCTTCGCATTTCCCACTGCACCCTCCTTTACTTAATTTGTTCCGACAGTCATGACACTGGGCTGTACATAGGAAGAACATTCTAAACTACCTATAACATTCCTCGCGAGAAGCAACGTGTTTGTGTTAGACTTGCTCAATATAATATTTCCATAGATCTTCGACATGTACATCCTATACTATAATACTCGAAGTTGTTGTTGTTGTCGCGGCCTTATGTATTTCCTGTTTTATTTCGGCGTTGCTGGTTTCTCTATCTCCTCCCGAGCCGTCGGCTCCGGGCAGTTGCGACCGGTGCCGTCGGCCGCAGGAGAGTATCCTGCATCGAATGGCGCGGGTTTCGTCCCCTCTCCGCCTCCGTGTCGACGTCGAGGACGAAAAAGAAAAATTAATTAGCTACATGCATAATGCATTTTTGTGCGTGACGAAAGAGCCGAGCGTTTCAATATTCACGGAACCTGCGCTGGCCTCCTGCTTTCTCGATCTTCCATCTTTTAGCTTGCAGAGACACTGGGGGATACTAAAGATGATGGTGCAGCGAAATCTCTGACATCTTCCGACGGACGCGCACGCACACACACAATGTACCTCGCAGAACTCTATACACACTCTACACTGTGTGTATATAGTTCTGTGATGTACCAGGGAGGTGGAACCACCTCCCTGGATGTACCTTTGCCTCCGCCTGTTACGTGTACTGAATGTATTGACGATGGTTACACGAATCTGTGTGTGCGTGATATGGACTACAAGGGCATTTACGTACAGTTCGCCATTATTGGCGTCCCCAAATGAAAACAACGAACGTTGGTTATGTAATTGTATTTTGCACAACTGCAGAATACTATATGCAGCTCAGGTACGTCATTTAGTTTGCTCGCCGTTTGCTCTCAAGTCCGGTGTCGTTGTACGCAGACTGTTTAGGACGCGGCTAAATATATTTGCCGATCGTACCCTTACATATCAGATTACACGCGCAGCTGTGTCCATTCGTTTAATGCAGAGCTGCTGTAATCATACATATTCATAAGATGAGCGGACGTAGAGGAAAACCTCGCTTTGCCGACCGCCTATTTTTAAAATTGCAAGTGGAAATAGAATGTGTGGTTCTATGGTCTATCAAACCAAGTTTTGGTGACAAAAAAAGAGGGAGCAAATGAAGACGAATGCAGTGATGTATATATTCTTCTTTCTTCCATAACATGGGAAAAATATTAAAGAAAAAAAATACGAGGTCGTGAGAACCTACTCCCACGGGTGCTTATTAAACCTGATGACTATGATCTCCCCCTCCCCAAATAATAACAATGATAATAATAATAATAATAATAATAATAATAATAATGATAAGGATAATGATAATAATGATATAATAATAACAATAATAGGAGCAATAATTGTAGGCCAAATATTAATTATGATAATGTACAATCTGAAGCAGATGTAGTTCTATATTGATATGATATATCAAGCCAAGTTTTGGTGATTAAAAACAAAAAGGAGGGAGCAAAATTATGAAGACGAAAATATCTTATTTTTCTCTCATAACGTGGGGAAAAGAAACATGAAAAAAAAACACAAAACAAACCGAGGCCTTGAGACCAGCCGTGGATTCCCGCGGGTGCCCGCGTGGATGCAAGAGCAGGGGGTAATCAAAGTCATACAGAGACTCCTACCCCAAACACTTTCTGATCTGGCGATTCTCCCGCCTGAAACCCCTAGCAAACGGGAGACCCAAGTTTATGTGTGCGAAGCGCGAAGTTCCTAGGGTTATAGATGCTCTCTGGTGCTATCTAAGGCTTATTTTTGCAACATACGATAGCAATAAGTAAGAAATCCTCTCAAACGGGAGACATTGAGCCAGGGCGGGAGAAATTAAATCTCAAACGGGAGGACGGGAGATTTTGCAAAAATGGGTTTTCGGCGGGAGATCTCCCGTCGAAAACGGGAGAGTTGGAGTCTCTGGTCATAGTGTTAATATCTTCCCGTTTCGACGGGAACAACCTGTGGGCAGAACTTTCGGTGAATCTCATTTGCGTTTTTGGTAATTTTTCCCTGAATGTTTTTGTTTTTTGCCCTGCGGAGGTGGAAATGTGTGTGTGCGTGAGGGGGGGGGGAGGGATGAGGGGCAACAAGACAACTGTTGGACTTCAACGGGTGCAAATAACCCCTCGAAACTCAAGTTCTATAATAAAAGCAAGTAGTGGCGGGAATGATCCCTACCAATGGACCGGATCGCCTGGCATATACTACAAAAATGTATTATAAAATTTCTGGGAAGGGTGGTCATTTAGAAAACAGCACAATTAACGAAAGAATGAGAAGACTTTTCTTTTTATTTCTTCAATAAAAATGTGCAAAATCGTATTATGAGAAAAAAAATAAAACCCCTCAGACCCGTGGATTTCCACGGGTGCTGCTAGTTATCATATAATCGTTTTAGAGAAAATTCTGTGGATGAATAAAAAAGATCATCTTTTATGTTGGACCCTATAAGCCTATCTATCTGAAATTTGATCTTCCTATGTACAGTGTATAGTTCAAATGTATATTCATTCAGCCACTACATCTTTGTATCATGCTATAGATATATATCTATATATTCAAGCATACGATTTTATGTTTCTAATACAGATTTCACACTGAATTATCATCAAGATCGGTCTTACGGATGTTGTTCTTACTTTGCCATCTCTGTCAGTTCAAGTTTTCCATCATTGTTGGCGTCAAACAGCTTGAGCTAAGCAAAGGAAGGAGAAGAGAAAAGTACATCACTTGATAGGAAATACAATATACATAATTTCTCTGTACACTTATACTACTGTATAGTTTACAATTGTCAGACTAAATTATATCACCTAATTATGCAATGATACATCCAATACTGTGTGACCATATATATATATATATATATATATATATATATATGTTGTATATTTTAATTTGTTTGTGTATAAATGTATCTTTGGTAAATTTGTTTGTGAGTACGTAACTGTAACTGAGTGTGTTTTTTTTTTACAATGTATGATGTATTTACATGTTTTTCTGTATTGTCCTTTGTCTTTGCCTTGTGCCTCCTGTTCAATCCAGGAGACAACCTAGGCCTTTCATGTTACATTGTTTATTGATATAATAAAGAATGCTGAACAACAATTATATATATATATATATATATATATATATATATATATATATATAATATATTTACAGTACGTATTCTTGAGTCCAGATTTTGTATAACGTGTATATACGCATATTCGCACATCAACGTAAATAGGCCTATAAAAGATACGCATGTCACGCTGATACACATTTTTATATACATTAAAGTATATCATATTCACATACCATTGTATAGATATTATATCATACAAGTGCATAATATTCATATAAGGAGGGGAAAGGGAAGAGAGCAATGATATGCACATAAAATCAAACGTGAACTTTTAAAAAAAGATCATTTAAGATAGTAAAATGTTTATATTTATGTGTAAAAATTCCTTTAAGCAACTCCTTAAAACATATCTGTTTAATTCTCAATTGTGAATGAAGTATGATTGTTATAATTTGAGTTGTTTTGTGCACATTACCGCATATTTTGTATATGTTGGGTTTTTTCTTATGTTCTGAGATCAAATTCGTTATGTATAGTAAAGCATTTTGTTGTGTTTGTATTTCATTTGCTCTAATAAGTTATCGTATTTGATTATTGTATGGTTGTATTATGTACTGGTCAGGCTGGCTATGTAAGAGCGTCATGAGCATCATTCTTGATGGACTTCAGCGCATTATAAGAGGCAACTATTGTTATTATCATTATTATTATTATTATTATTATTATTATTATTATTATTATTATTATTATCATTACTATTATTATAATTATTATTATCATTAATATTATTATTATTATTATTATCATTATTACTATTATTATTATTATTATTATTATTATTATTATTATTATCATTATTATTAAAACGTTTGATGACAAGGCGATGATAATGCCATACGTTGATACTCACTATCGTTTGGGTGTACTCCTCTAGTTTCTCTGGTGTGACCATGTTCTCGGCTGGGATATCCCCCGACTCTTTGCCTTGAATTATTAAGGTCTTGATGAAGTTCTGTGGAGACAACACGCAGCGAAACAACGTTTTCACAATACGGATATCGCTGAAGTGGTGGAAAGTTGCATGTTAAGGTCACGCAAAGCTAAAAGAAAAAAAAGATAATAAAACTAGCAGATTTGATAATGATTATCGTTGGTCAATACTTCCTACATATATAATCGCAAGGTGTCAGTTCGGGATTACTTTGGTTGATTACCTCTAGCGTTTTAGTTAATTCGAACATATTTCCTCAACGTAATTAGTTATTAACATCTCCTACTTCAACTATAGCACAATGATTAGTTAGTCGTTTTCACTGTTCTTATCACGATCATTATCATTATCATCATTGTTATTTGTTATTATGGCGACATGAATCTTACCAGCTTCAAGTATAGTAATTTTCTATCCAAATTGATTTTGTACATGCGATGATGGTTGTTAATAGACAACAGGGTTTGATCAAACTGAGGTAATCTTCATTAGGAATGACCATGATTGGTTAAACTATACTACTGTTCAATAATTTTCAGCTGATCACGTCAATAAATCTTTAAGAAGTATAATGCTTTGAGCAATTATTTAATGAGAATGCATACTGGCATATACATTTCTGAAATCAGTCGTGTAAGTGACAACATACAACATAGAGTAACAACCTCCTTGGAGCAGCATAGAGTGACAACATACATCAATGAAGTTTCGAAAACACGAAATTGTGTAGATTTGATATGATTAAGGGGATTTCATGACATCTGCGAAAGGAAAAACAAACAATTTGTGTCTTTATCATCGTGGAAGCTGCCTGACCCGTAAGTAGAACTGAACTCGTTATTATCAACAGCGCCAGCATAAGACATACGTAATATATACGCAATGATTCGACAAAAAAAAAAGAAGAAGAAATTCTGGGCAAGCAAGCGCGAAGAGCCACAAGCGCGAGGGCATTGAGTATTCCGATGTAGGCCTACTGTGATTCATATTTCAGATTATTATCACATTATCTTCTTCTTTACCATATTTCAACATGATTACATTGTCATAGCACGATGTCTTTTCTGGTTTGTTATCTGCTATCAAATCTCGATGTCTCCGTATCATGGTTCATGACAATCTCGCACAGAGTCTCCCAGGGATGCCAACCACAGTGAGTGGCACGTTGACGTTACTCGTCGTCCCTTTGATTAACGGAGTGATACTTCACGCTGCTTACGGCGCTATCGCTAGATTGTCATCGTTTACGGTACAGGACTCTTGTGTTTAGATTCCACGTGTCGAGTGGCAGTCTACCCCTTGTGCCCTCGGGAACTTTTCATCAAATAAATCAGGTAATTGTAATCGAACGCGCGATCTCATGCATCGTGCGCTCGCAAATCCCCGAATACTTACTACCTGTCCCGCAATGTACGGGATGAGACTTGATTAAAGAATTGTATATAAAACATAGACATAAGCTTATACATAGTGTACTGAGAAAAAAAAAAATCGTTTCGTATGTTTCCTGCATCACTATAGGATACGCCACCTGAATTATTTGCAATAACAATATCTTGATTTTACGAGAAAAAAAAAATGTGCGCATATCAGGCAACACAAGATCAAACAGTGCCCTGACTTCTAAACTTAGATCAATGCAAATGATCGATATCATTTTTTTAAAAGCAGAAACGCACTTTTGACTGTTGGCTTATCATTATAATAGTCAATAGTTATAGGAAAAAACACGTTGGTAATGCATTCAATGGAAAGCATTGAAATGGATGCCTATATAAGTGTCAGTTAACGGACCAGTTTGGTCACCTGGTCTCTTTACAAGCAAGTTTATTCTTTGATTGTTCATGAATCGATTGAATTCCATTAAATTGTTACGTCGGGCAAGCTTATGCATTATGCCGCTTTGAGATAGAGTGAAAAGCCCAACCACCTGATAAAAAAAGAAAGGTTATTCAAACCAAATGTGAACATGAGCTAATTGTGAACTAGCTAACGCAAAGAAAGGGATACACAACCCTCTCTTTCACTTTTTCTTCTTCGACTCTCGAAGCAAATGTCTTCAAGCGCGTTAATTTTATTTGCAATACAGGCTGCAAGCACATCAAGCCTCCCAGTAACTGTAGCCGGTCTGTTTGCTCGAGATATCGCTTCAGGGTTTTTTTTTTTTTTTTACGCATTTATGTTGAAAACAAAACATCTTCATTTCCAGCCATCTCATGATATTCTGTATCATATTTGAATTATGTATGCATGTATGATGATGATACAGGACCTAATAAATCAAACCATATCTAATTAAATCACATCAAATAGCTTGAAGGTAGGACAGCATGTTAGCAATTTAGATTTCATTTGCTCTTTAATGTATTTTGTAATTGTATTTAAGTATAATGTTAACTTAAAGGTATCACTTTCAGCGCCGGTACTATTAGCAAAACTGCATGTTTTCACAAACCAAATACTCATTCTCCTTCACCTCGTTGGTTTTATTCATAAGCACTTGCGCTTTCAAGAGCTATCTGACCAAGAAATCATAAAACAAATAATGGCCATTATAAGGAGTGTTGTCTCTTTGTTGTTCAGGGCTGCGTTTTGCAAACTTCCGTCGAATTGAAATGCATTCATGTCTCCTCAAACATCTATGAATATTGTCGTCTAGGAGGATAATGGTGAAAATCCCCGCCTCAAGTTGACTATAAGAGAAACATGATCTCACCGGAGATGGAGCAGAGATGACCTAAATAACAGAACATTCAGTATTCGTTTCATTAACCGCACTATTCATTTCTGGATGCATTATCAAGATGTTACCAATTTCCTTGGGCCGCATAAGTCGATCGCCTGCAATGTGGAGCTATAGCTGCACCGCTTACCACCTCTACACGAACAAAACAATATTAATGGTGCCTCTTTACCATAACCTTTCCATGGCGATTGTTCGACCATTTTGAAGTCATGAGAGCTTTTCCTGCCTTGGCAATCAACCGATCAGAGACTGTCGCTCTGAGAATACTGTACAAAAACTGCACAATTATCAAGGCACGTGTTATAACGACTTGGGCTTTCGCACGTCAAGGCACACATTAAAATGCTGGCCCCGTAATGTCCTTTCCCAAATTCCCTGTTGAGCTATTGTCACGCTGAAACAAAGTGCACACCAAACTAATGTTCTGAATACTTGATTTGTGGAAGTTTTGGTGCAAATTTCGACGCGAAGTTAGTAATTTGTATTAAGTGCCCAATATCAAAAACCTTTGGATACAACAGGTCTCTGTTCACAATCAATATAAGCTGGTGTAGAAATCAAATTCTTTGAAAAGATAAAAAGAAAAACGTCTACAGAATACTAATTGTCCTTCTGTCGTCACGGCATAACCGTGGTCAATAATAATGCCAGTATTTGTCAGCTACGAACTCAAGAAAGGCTCTCGTCAACAAACCCTCAGTTCACCAGCTTCAATGTACCCACTGTTGTCGGCGTCGAATTTCCTCCAGATCTGTTAGGAAGGGAACATAAGAGATTTTAACTAAAGAGTCATTCTCTGATGGGAAGAACAAAGGTAAGTTTAGTATTACATAACGATTTAACTGTACAAAATAACTTGCCATGAATTGTGCCTAGAATTCTTGTTTTATATTGTTATATGAATCGCATTAGCAAGACTTAATGACAGAGTAATTTACGCTAATACGCAGATGACTTTTTCTAACAAGAAAAGGGAATGGTATAGTACATAAGGTTCTATCGTGCTTAGAGAGCCTGAACGTATAATAATAACTTAGGGGTATGGGGTTTCATATGTTTTGTTTTGCTTTGAATTTCTGAGATAAAGCTCATCCAAAGACATGTAATATTTCAAACCTTTGCCTCTACACATCCCGTGGAGATCAGATAAACTGTTTTTGTAAATAATGCAATAATACATATTTATATGTATGTAAGTATGTATGTATATATAAGCACACACACACATATATATATATATATATATATACACACACACACATATGTATATATATATATATATATATATATATATACATATACATATTTACTCCATATAACCTATATGTCTTATGAAGTAAGTTGCATCGTGAAGACGGATTGATGTACACTAGTAGCATAACGATTTAGAGATAGTTGGGAGAGATATTCTCTTGTTGGATGTTTAATGTCTATTAAAATAAACTCTTCACACACACACAAACACACACACACAAACACACATCGTGGCAAAATTCCCTATTCCGATCACGTCTATATGGGAGAATTGCCCGAGAGAGATGGGTGGTGAGAAAATCCTCAAATATACAGGTGGTCCCGAGAGAACTTCACTTCTATGAATGTTAATCGAATAATTACAAGTTTAACTTCGATGGGCCCTTGAGAGGGAAGGGGACGGGGGACTAGAGGTGTTACTTCCCAGAAGCTAAAGGTAAGAGAGAGGTGCGTACAATTATTCTCCACGGTTTCTTAACTTTTATTTTTGTGGCTGGCTTGACATGAGAGACACAGGCCCCTTAGCGAAAGGTGATGCTTTCCACATGGACTCATCTTCGCAAAATGACTGGTACACTTTGTTTGTATACTAGTATTCCATACTCAGAGGGAAGTTTGTTTCTTTTTTTTTTCCTTCTCTTGTTCGAACATTGTCTCATTGCACACTCATGCCAGGGGATTGTGATAGCATTATTATGATTCCTCATAAACGCCAAACTCCGATTAAGGACCGTTTTTGTTGTTGTTGTTGTTGTTGTTGTCATGGCAATGTAATTTGATATTAGCCATATATATATATATATATATATATATATATATATATATATATATATGTATAAGGGATATGTATAAGGGATATATATATATATATATGTATAAGGGATATATATATATATATATATATATATATATATATATATATGTATATGTATATATAAGGGAACGAGATAGCGTTCCAAAATCACGAGTGGTTAGTCTTGACTTTCGAGTAGTAATTTCTTTGCACAGCTTACTCTCATGAGAATCAAACTTATTGACCAATGCTGATGAAATGAATTGCTTATAATATTGTAGAATGGAGGTGTGTCGTGTTTCTACGATAGCGATACCATTGCAGAGTCTACTAAAACAAACAAACAAACAAACATACATACATGCACACATACAAAGCTTTGATGAACCTACATGGACTTTAGTATGGCATCTAGAGTAAAATATCACTAAAGGTTTAAAGGTTTTAAAGCAGCCAAACTGATATGAATACAGAACGAATGAAAGCGCGGGGGAACTATTCTACTTGATAATAAAAGATCGATTCGTGAGTTTTGCATTGCTTCCACGAAGTCGCAGGAACTGTGGTTTATTGATTTTTTTTTAAATACCATTCATTCCTCATTCCAGAGTACCGATGGAAGTAAAAGAAATCAGTGAGTATATTAAAACGGCAACGCTTCCATCCTTACCTCCATGAACTCAACGCTGGATCTGGGTTGCTGGGAGCGAAACAGCACGAGAAAGTTTTCCTCGGGTTGGAGAAGCTCTGCAAGCTGTATACAGTGATTAAAATGTATAAACAAGGAGAAAAAGAAAAATGGACAGAGAGTGAGGGATGTGAACATATTCGGCGAGTGCGGAATATAGTCATCGAGGCAGAAATGAGTATCATGTACACTGCTTTGGATATTCATGCGCGTTTACCTCTCCGGGCGATATCGAGAGCAACGCATAAATTTATTTTGTTAATGGCTGAATGGTGGGAAAAAAAACAGAGAGTAAACATGAACGGCTCAGTCCTCACTGTAGTTTGTTGAAAGACACCAAACATTCCAAATAAATAAGGACCTTCCTTCATACACCTATGTCAGTACAAAATAAAGCACCTATATATCATGCAAAAAGGGAAGGTAAGAATTACCTTAAGGGAAAGTGTAAAGATGTAAAAAAAAAAAAAAACCCGATTTGAATCTGACCAATCGATCATCAGTACATTTCTTGGCGATAAAGTTAGCGAGGAGCATTTCTTCTTTTGCTGTGTGTGTGTGTGGGTTTGGATGGTTGTATAGTGTGCCTCTTTTCTTTTCCTTCACCAAGCAGTTCGATGGTACCACTACCATGTCTATATACGTTGCAAACTGATAAGCGAAGCACTAGGTGTAAACCCCGTGCTCCCCCTAGGCTTCTTCCTCCTAGACCGACTTGCCACCCCGTCCAATAATCGATTGGACATCAGTCAGTCAACAGTCGCTAATTTCAGCGCTTCTTTACTCTGCTGAATTGTGTGGGCTTCCCAAACACCAGTGAGTGCCCTTTGATAGCTGAAGCAATCGCTCAATTAAGAATCACATGGACATCTTCTGGCTAGGATGACGCCAAAGTGTTATCGGTATAGAAAATGTTGCGAGATTATTTGACATCTTACGAAGACGTGAATATACTGAGACATGCACACACACACACACACACACACACACACACACACACACGTGTGTGTGTGTCTGTACACTATACATTACGCGTGTTTTCCCGTCTGTCTGTCTGTATGTCTGTCTGTCTGTCTGTAATCGTACCTATGTGCAATAGAAATAACGTAATTGGCCGTTTTTGCTGGAGCAAATTTTAGAAAAACATGTGAATTATGCTGATCTGATAGAAACAACTGTCAGTGACAACTTGACAGAAACACAATCGTCACAATTATATCTACTTGGTATTTGAGCATTGAATTAGAAACTCAATAGAACAGCTTCGTGGGTTGCTGTTTCAGGAAAGTTTTTTTTTTTTGTTTTGTTTTGTTTTTTTTTTTTAGCGTAGGCGCTTTCCTGTATGTAATCAGTTACTTCGCGCCATGTTAAAATAGAATCGAATACGAACAAGGAAAGGAAGTGACGAATATCTGGAAAAAGGATAAAGTGGTTTCATTGATAGCGAGGGAGAAACATTGGTCATTTCCACACTTCAGGTTCAGTTTGGTCTGTTCCGACTTGTTTGTCGGTGTCAGACAACGCAAAATTCATCATTTAGCATTCATTCACAGATTCCAAACTTAACAGATCGACCACTATTATGTTTTACATATTTGCAATATTCTATGTATGTCATGTATTTCATTTAATTTTGTTATATTTGATGTAATTTTTCATCGAGAAATATGAAAATAAATTGAAATTGAAATTGAAATTGAAATTGAAAAATTCATCAACCTAGTGTTTATGTATAACGCGTAAGGTCCTGATGTCCACTCTATGATGTATCATACCCATACGTGTAGATATACAAACATATAAGTGTATACGTACGAAATGATTAATGAAAACATGCAAGCAATGGCTGGTTATATTTTTTGTTAACAACAGGAAACTATTTTTGCTGTGTTTGGTATAGTAATATGGTATGTGTTTTGTTGTGAATTGTTATATGTTGGTGATATTGTTAAAGGCTTGTAGTTCTTTGCGTTTGAAATTGTGTCAAAGCGAGTAGGCCTTCAGACTGGGAATTAAGATGTATTTGTACAATGACCAAACTTCGTCTTCAATTTTATTGTGTCGACCGCTATAGGGCTCTTAGCTTTATCTTTCGCTTATTGTAAACTTTGTATTTCTTCTCTAACTTTCAAGAACATAATTTTACATCGTTATCTGTTTCTTAATGATGCAACGACAATCAGCATTCATTTCCGCACTCCTGTATTCGGACAACACTGACAACGCCTATAAACACCAGGGCTATAGCCATTTTATTTATTTTCTGGCTTAAACAAATTCTTATCCAAAGCGCGTATTCCATAAGATTTGGCTAAGAATTTTGGTAAGAATTTTGTCCTTCTTAAGGTCAGATTTCGGTTTCCTGACTTAGCAAAATTTCTTAAAACTGTGCCGTTGATATCATTTTATATCGACATTTGCCTAAGAATTTTGCTCTTATTTAAATAGCTATATGAGTTGTCTTAACTTGGGTTGCTTAAGAAAAAATTCATATGGGTATAGAGTTAACGATGTAAGAAACATGGCAGCTTCAGCTTATAATCCACCGCTTGCACCACAACCAACATGAAATCAGGCAATATTTGGCAAATAGACAAGTTCATCTGTAATGAAATGAGTTTAGAGTTTAGGTGAAAGCAACTTTTTTCTATTATGTGACGCCCATGAATTTAAGATTTTGCGGAGTCATATCGGCCGACTAAAAACAAAAAAACAAAAAAAAAAACCCTAATGTTTCTATAATACCTGTAGGGCAGATTTCTTAGCCAAGCAAACGGCTAAGACAAAGTACTTAACCTTTGGGAAAATGTCTCAGAAGTCTATTGAATACAGGCGCAGATGTCCGGACACTATTATCTCTCCCTTGTTCTCCTCTCGTCGGTCAAAGGTCAAAACGAAGATGACCATGCGCAGCTTTGATTTTCAGCATTCATAACGTATGCAGACGTCAAAGATGGTGATCCGCGAGTCCTCATCAATTATTACCCCCACATCCCACCTGGAATAGTCTAAATAATGAAAAACCCTGGCCCGCGGGTCTGCCATGAAAGGGGGGGGGGGTAACTCTATCCATGCATCGTAAATGCTTCATGTAGTGAAGTTTATCGAATGACTTATATCAAATAAACATGTACTGGGTAGAATGCTGAGCAAATTTTGTGGCACAGCTAACTGGAATGGATCCATACAGTAGTCGGCAATTTGCTCACTCAATAACATGTTTGTATCAATGACGTATTGTTTCGCCTTATTTTTGGACTTTGTTATTCGCTTGGTGGGGTCATTATTCCACGATTATCATCCACTTTCATTCACCTTTAAAAATAAGAGCACAAGAAAAACAATTTCCACCTAAACTCTACTCATAAATCCACCGAAGTATCAGGACTCATTAAACTTATCCCAAAACTAAACAGTCTTTTTAGCCCTGCTCTCTGTTTCGACTTTAATATCATAAAACATGCTTCTAGTTCACGTTTCGTAATAGCAAGAAAATCTAAATCCTGAAAAGAAACTTCTTAACTTTATGAACGAGACGATCACAAATTTCATCAAAATCTTTTTTTCCTCGCGGTGATGATAAACTTTTATCCCCTTCCATTAAAATCGTAAATATTCCATTATGATCATTATGATATGTCATCGATACTTATATTGAGGGCA